>NC_080042.1:52654241-52954241 GCF_012489685.1 Lotus japonicus | reverse complement strand
GAAAAATATCACTCAGCTAAAGTATCAGGGAAGGACTCTAACATCACCATCAGATATCAAAGAGGCTATGAGGGATCACTTCCAAAAAATTTTCCGGATGACAGATGTGTCAAGGCCTTGTTTTGAAAATATGTACTTGAGGAAGGTGTCAGAAGCTGAGAATCACTTATTAGAAGCTACTTTTTCACTGGAAGAAATATGGTAAGTAGTGAAATTTTTTGATGGAAATAGAGCACCAGGTCCGGATGGTTTTAGCATGGATTTTTTTAAAAATTTTTGGAATTTAGTGAAGGAGGATCTGCTTAATTTCTTCAATGATTTTCATCAGTCAGGGAAGCTTGTAAAGGGCTTAAATTCTACTTTCATTGCACTCATTCCTAAAGGGAATCAACAGTAAGAGATTTCAGATTATAGGCCTATCAGCTTGATTGGCAGTGTGTACAAACTGTTATCAAAAGTGTTGTCAGTTAGACTGAGCTTGGTCCTACTGTAGGATCACGCGCTTACCACTACGCCAAAACCAATTGGTGTTAGTGAGGGCGCAACGTTATTTCTTATAGCGTAGCAGACAGCGCCCCGTTTCGAATGCTACCTGCAGGCAGGATGCTGGCCCACCTGGACCCAACAATCCCCCCCCCAGCACCTGCCAGCCAAACTAGCTGCACAGCATGCCTTCCGTGGGATTCGAACACGGGACCTGGCTCTGATACCACTTGTAGGATCACGCGCTTACCACTACGCCAAAACCAATTGGTGTTAGTGAGGGCGCAACGTTATTTCTTATAGCGTAGCAGACAGCGCCCCGTTTCGAATGCTACCTGCAGGCAGGATGCTGGCCCACCTGGACCCAACACCTACCAGGTCTGTTAACTCAAAATCAGTTTGGATTTACAGCAGGGCGTCAGATTGCTGATTGTTCGTTGATTGCTAATGAGGTAGTGCATTCTATGTGTTCAAATACGCAAGGAGGATTATTATTTAAAATTTATTTTGCAAAAGCATATGAAAATGTTGAGTGGGGTTTTCTGCTGGAGCTTCTACAAGAGATGGGTTTTGGCAGAAGATGGATTAGATGGGTACAAACTTGCGTGTCAACTACTTCTTTGGCCGTTTTGGTAAATGGATCGCCGTCTGAATTTTTTACCATTGAGAAAGGCCTGAGGCAGGGTGATCCTTTATCTCCTCTACTTTTTAATATAGTGGCGAATGGGATTTCGTGTATGCTAAATCAATTATTAGAAGGTGATGCTCAATGTGGGGTGGAAGTAGCTCCGGGACTCAGACTAAATCACTTACAGTTTGCAGATGATGCTTTGATTTTTACAGAATGTTTTCAAAGTCAGTTTGAGGAATTGGCTCTGGCGGTTGAGGTATTTCTGTTCTGCTCAGGCTTAAAAATAAATTTCAACAAGTCTGCGGTATATGGAGTGAATGCTCTCCCAGCCGTGGTTCAAGAAGCAGCAGCGTGGTGGAATTTTAAAATAGGTACGCTTCCTTTTTTGTATCTTGGCTCACCTCTTGGAGGTAATCCTAGAAGGATGTCATTTTGGACCTCAGTTTTAGAAAATATGGCAGCTAAATTAAGCTTGTGGAGTTCTCGCTTTTTTTCTTTAAGCGGGAGATTGGTGCTTGTGAAATCTGTTTTGAATGTTGTCCCGTTATATTACATGGCTCTCTATAGAGCTCCAAAGGGGGTTATCTTGCGAATGGAGAGATCATGAGACGTTTTTTGTGGGGAGGATCTTTGGGTGAAAACAAAATAATTTGGGTGGCATGGGAAGATATATGTAAGGGATCTAGATATGGTGGTTTGGGAGTGGGTTTTCTTGAATGGAAAAATAAAGCAATGTTGTTGAAGTGGGTGTGGCGATTTGGGCGGGAAAAGGAGGCTTTGTGGCGAGTTGTGATTTGTAAAAAATATGGCTTGTCTATGGATCTAATTTCTTTAAATTTAGACAGCTTGTTTCAGAAAAAAAATGTCTAAGCCATTAGCAGACGTGTGTGCAGTTTGGCGTGAAAGTGGTTTGGTGGGGAGTGTATTCAGGGATGGTTTAGCATGTCAGGTAGGGAGAGGGGCGGGTGTGCTATTTTGGATTGATCACTGGGCTGGACCTGGTCCATTCAGAATTGTTTTTCCTCGTGTGTTTGCTTTAGCATCTAATAAAAAAGCAACGATATTGGAGTGTGGCACAAGATCGGGTTACAAGTGGGAGTGGAATCTAGCTTTCCAGAGGGATTTTTTGGGGTGGGAACAACAGCAATATGAAGAGTTTCAGATGGTTATTCAGCAATTGGTTCCCAAACAAGGAGTAAGAGCGGATGTTGATTGTATGGTTTGGAAGCATGATAATATGGGACTCTTTAGTGTGAAATCCTTATGTGCAGTAGTGGAGGCGCGGTGGTTCACAGAGGAGGGATGGTTTGTTCCAAAAAATTTAAAGCCTATCTTACCTTCAAAAATTGCTTTATTTTTATGGCAGGTACAAAAAAACAGGGTGGCCACAAAGGTGAATTTGGCAAGGCGCGGGGTGGCTTTAGAGGAGGGTGTGACGTGTTGTTTTTGTTTCACATAATCTGAAACTGTAGCTCATATTTTTTTGCATTGTCCAAAGGTGTGGAAGCTATGGGCAGCTGTGCTTCTCAGGGAGGGCGTGTGGTGGTCTGTTCATGACTCGCTTCAAGGAATTCTGCTAGAATGGGGGTCTTTGCGCAGAAGCACCTCAAAAGTCTTGTGGGACTTAATTCCTTATGCGTTAATTTGGGTGGTGTGGTTGGCACGGAATAACTCGATATTTAATGATCAGCCCTTTGTTGTGGAAGATGTATGGGAATCACATTTTTACATGTTATTTACATGGATAAAAGTTTGGTGGAAGGAATGCCCATATGGGATGGAACAATTTGTAAGAGGCTTTATAAAGATTGACGTTGATGTTAAGTCAGTTGCCCGCCCAATTGTTACCTGGCAACAGCCATAAGGGGTAACACCCCACTTTTCGTTATTAGGTTATTTATTATTTTATTTTAATTATTATGTTATATGGTAATTTGATAATTTATGTGATTTAATTTGATGATTATGTGATTACGTGATTTAATTAGATGATAATTAAGTGATTTTATTAAATAATTATGTGATATAGATAAATAAGATTTTTGGATTTTATTGTGATATATGGAGTGGAGCCCGCTAATATAAGTAGAAGGAAAGAAAGAAAATTAGGATTAGAGAAGCAGCAGAACAGAGGAACACGTGAAAGGTGAAGGAGAGGAGAAAAGGTGGAGAAAACCTAGAATTTGATCTTCAAGAAGAAAAGGGTCAAGGAGGCTTTGTACCGGTGTCATAAAAGGTAAGGGTTTGAATTTACCTTGTATAATTGTAGAATAACAGAGGTTGAGTTTAACATGAAGGAACCCCCATCTTCTTTGAAAATTCAGAACTGAGAGACTGTGTTGAGTGTTAACATGTGGTGAGCAAAATTGATTTTGAGCGAAATTGAGGTTCCGGGGAAAATTGGGTTCTGTTCTGTTTTGCCCGCAGATACCCTAACAGTCTGTGTTGTAGAGAGCATAACTCTCTCTACAGAATTCCAAATTGAGTGAAACCAATTTTTTATGAAAGCTAACTCATAGGGCTATGTTGGGTAATAGTTTCATAATTTTTCGATTGCCAGTTCAATACAAGAATCATTTGCAAGTTCATTCTGTTTCTGCCCGCAGACACCCTAGCAGCCTGTGTTGTAGAGAGCATAACTCTCTCTAAAGAATTCCGAATTGAGTGAAACTAATTTTGTATGAAAGCTAACTCATAGGGTTATATTGGGTAATATTTTCATAATTTTTGGATTGCTGGTTCAATACCAGAATTATCTGCAAGTTCACTCTGTTTCTGCTCGCAGACACCCTAACAGCCTGTGCTGTAGAGAGCATAACTCTCTACAGAATTCCAAATTGGGTGAAACCAATTTTGTATGAAAGCTAAAGTATAACGCTATGTTTGGTAAAATTTTCATAATTTTTGGAGTGCACTTTTAGTACCGGAATTATCTGCAAGTTTGCTATGTTTCTGCTTATTTTTGTGATTGATTCTGGAACTGGTTCTAGTAATTGATATGAGACATTTGATGATTTTGTGTTGCTAGTTTGTCGGTGGAATAGTGAATGATTTGATAATTATATTGAAGTGTTATTTTGGTGTGATTTCCGTTATGGAATTTGGTGAGAAAATATGTTATATATTTGGGGCTGGAGTGGTCTCAAATTGCATGTTTTAATTTATGAGTTTTTGCACGAAATATACTTCATTTAGTCAAGAGGCAACGTGTCGATTTTCATCGGAAAACTGAGGTTTGTCCCAGAACTGGAGTGGTTCTGGAAGTCTGGCGTGGACTTCATTGGTGGTTAACTGTCTGGAGTGGACGCGGTGATACTGCTAAGGTTAACAATTGGTACCACATGCATACATTATAGTCTCACACACTAAGTTTCACGTTTTCAGTGGTTTTATGTGTTTCGTGATTTGTTGGTGAATTGTTTTGCTGTTGTGGTAAAGTCGAATTATTATTCTTCTTTAAGCTTATAATTTTCCGAAACATTAATAAGAATTGTGAAACTGTCTTGAGAGAAAATATTATAATCACTCAGATTTTAAAGACAATGTGAAGAGTTTATAAAGCAGGATCTGAATTGCTTACTTGCTCTTTGTTATGCTATATTTTATACAATGTAGGTTCTTACCCTTCTGTTGGAATGATGTTCTATGCGACATCGCTCAGGTACTGGAGGTAGAGATGTGGCTCATGAGGAGTAGCTTCGGAGAGTCTTAGCTTATGTTACTATTATTATTATTATTATTATTATTATTATTATTATTATTATTATAAAATAAGTGTCTTGCTCTGTAATGTAACACTGGGTAGATATTTTACGTTACTTTTACACTTTTGTTGAGAGGATTTTATAACCTCTCCTTATGGAAGTTGTTGAATAATTTTCTAAATTATGGCGATGTCGTACTGTTGATGGCCGAAGTGCTTATGAAATTAAGTTGTGAGTATGATCAATTTTATTGGAATATCATGGAAGATAAACCTATTTAAATAAGTGATTTTATGCATCATAGAATTATCTGGCTGGTTTAGAAATTTTATTGGCAGGAATAATTTATTCTTTGAAAACCATATGAACTTATAAATTTTCAAACACAATCAGTGTTAATTTTAATGAGTTTTCGTGAAGAAGTGTAATACTCCCTTAGATATGTTTCTAAACTCTGATAAACATTTTTAAATTAAATAATGGGAAAAAGGGGGTGTTACATAAGGTATGACCTTAAAATTTAATGTTGATGGTTCTTTTCAATCTGGTTGTGGTTGAATAGGAGGGATCTTAAGGAATAGCATGGGAGAGATGTTAGGCAAATTCTCCAGGAGGGTTGAGGTGAGTAGAGCTGATGAAGCAGAAGTTTTGGCCATTTTGTATGCTCTTCTATTTTGTCATCATTTTTTGCTATCTGAGGCGGAGGTTGAAAGTGATTCAACGTTAGCCGTTGGGTGAGTGAAGGGAGGAAAGATGAGACCATGGAAGTTGATTAATGAGTTCAATTTGATTGATTATTTGCTGCCTCTAGTGAATTGCAAGGGAGTAACTCATATTTTGAGAGAGGGTAATGCAGAGGCAGATGAGCTAGCTAAGCAAGGATGCTTTTGTGTGGAATCGATTTGGACTTACAGAGGACACTAGTGGTGTTCGTTTCTTGTCTCATTTATTTTTTGCAGGCACAAAGCAATTAGTGTATGATTGGCTATTATTCATGAGGATTTGGTGTATTATGTTGCTGCTGTTTTTCTCTCGCTGTTGCCGTTTTCGCTGTCATGGAAATCCCTGCTGTTGCTTGTTGGGCTGTAACTGTTGGCTATTTGCTGTTGCTGTTGCTGCTGTAGCTGCTGGCTGTTGCTGGTACTGTTTATTGTTGCTGTTTGCTGTTTTCTGTTTTGCTGTCATTGCTGTTGCTGTTGCTGTTTATTGTTGCTGGTTGCTGTTTTGTTGCTGCGGACGTCAGGCTGTTGCTGTTTTACTGTCCACGAATTTACAGCTGTTATTTGGAATATTTTCATGTTTTCTAGATGCAAGGTGGCTTTCCCAAGATGGTGGTACTCTTTTTCCTTACTGGGGTTTTTCTCAGTAAGGTTTTAATGAGGCCCCTTCTTCGGATTTCGCTAGAAGCCATCATGCGGGTTGGTGGTGGGTTTTGTGCATTTTTATGCACTTAGAACTGACATGTTCCACTCTGGTTCACTTTGTACTGTACTTCTGCCTTGAGCCAATTTTGGCTCAAGTATTTATATTAATAATATTCATTTCGTTTTCAAAAAAAAAAAGTTTTTAAAAAAATCAATATCTATTTGATTTAGAAAATAAAAAAAAATTAAAATTTAAAATAAAACTAATAAGGATGTTGTTAACTAAAAAAAATCCAATTTATTTGCTCATCATGCACCTTTTAAAACCAATCAAATATTAAATAGATTATAAAAAATTTATATAGCTATCTAACAAATTGACACGCGAAATTTTTCTAATGAGATTGAACCAGGAGTTGACACCTCACCAAATAAGACTCGTAGAAGTTCTTATTTTATAATATATATTGATAAGAGTTAGCTTAAAACTTAAGCAAATTGAGTGATTTTAAGTTTAAAATTTTTATGAAGCTTCTAGAATAAGAGAAAACCATAGGAAAGCTGAATGTGATCAGTTATTTGGATGGATAAATTAATATCTTAATCTTTGGATTTTTCTAGAAACAGTTGCTTGAGGTTATCTAAGAAATTCAAAAGAAAAAGGTTAGTAAATGAACCTAGACCTAAGCTGGGGAAGGAGGGGATTAAAAACAGAAGAAAAAAAAAACCTCCCTCTTTAGGTGGGTTGGCTGACTTGCTCAAGGGGTTAGGAATGTGTGAATCTCTCCTATAAATAGAACCTTAGAGTGAAGCATGAATCATCAACCTAAGTAGCTGCTTCCCTCACTACAAAGTTCACTTAAGACTCATCAACCTCAAGTGCCCTACTCCCACTTTTGGCCGCAACCTTCCCTCACCCTTGGTAGTTCATTAGCAACTTTATCCTTTCTCCAAAGTTCGAGGTTCTTCGTCTTATGCGCTATAATTTAAGAAGGTAAGGGTAGCTTCTTTATTAGTGTGTGCGTCTGCCTGTTTTTTATTTTCTTGCATGTACTTGAGATGAAGTTGGTGTTATGGTGTTTAGTTGTTTACTTGAATTTGCCATGTTGGTGTATTATTGTTTTATGACATGCTTTAAGTGTTTTAAGTGTTGAATATGCCTTGAAGATGTCGTATTTGATCTTGTCGTATGAAATTGAAAACGACATGTTGTTGGGCATTGGGGTGGTCGTGGGTCACTTGTTTTGCTTTTGTTATACGAACATATTTGAATTCTGTAAGATCAAGGTTTGATCAGTGGTTGCATCTCTATGTTTTGATGATTACAATTAAGGTTTGTGATGATGAACAATTGTGGTACCCTAATGTTTGTCTTTTTAAGTTGTGACAAACAGGTTCTGAATCTGACCCAAGCCTATTCGTTCAGAAGAAGAAGAACCAAGGGTTACTAAAAAGAGAGCTCTTTAACCTACCATGTTTGTTCTGAACAGTGGCAAATACTTCAGAAGCTCTGAAGATAGAAGCTCTCAAGAAGTTCTGAAAAACTCAAGTCAGAAGTTCTAAAGACCAGATGTTCCAATGGAACGGTCCAGAAGCAGAAGACTCAAGTTCTGAAGACTTGCAAGAAATTGATTCTGAAGACCCAAGCTATTCTAGCTCTGACGATCAGAAGTTCTGAGGAACTTGTTCAGAAGCAGAAGTTGCAAGGTCAGAAGAATCCAAGCTTCAATCTGACGATGATCAGAAGCTTCACCAACGTTCATCTGAAGCTCCTTGATCACAAGTCAACTGGTGAAAGGACAGGTCGCTATCACAGTACAACGTCGAACAAGTCTCAGTCTGTCCGCCACCTACCTTGTACAGCCTATCAGTGTATTGTTAGTCACTTAGCAGGTTGCAAAGTGCAGTTGTAACACTCATTGATTTTAGTGGATTGCCTTCATCAGAAGAAGGAAGAAATCACCTTCACAGGTGGACTGGATTAGCTTGAGCTTTTATCTCAAGTGATCCAGGATAAAATACTTGCGTGCTTTACTTCCTATCATTCAACACTTAGTTTTTATCTTTGAGTTTTGAAAAAGCTTAAGAGTATACCCGTGATTCAAAAACTCTATTCAAACCCCCCCTTTCTAGTGTTTTTCGCACCTTCAATTGGTATCAGAGCTCCGGTTCTGATTTTAACACCTAACAATGTTCAGTGATCCAGAACCTTGTGTGAAAAACAAACAATGGCCCAAGCCAATACTTCCGCTGACAACAACAACAACAACAACAATCAATTCAGAGCACCAATCTTTGATGGTGAAAAGTTTGAGTACTGGAAAGATAGAATAGAGTGTTATTTCCTTGGCACTGACCCAGATCTCTGGGATATGGTCATTGAAGGCTCAACTGATCCAGTAGATGCTTCAGGAGTGAAGATCCCCCGTTCTGAAATGACTGACGCTTAGAAGAAGCGTTTCAAGGATCATCACAAGGAGAAGTCTATGCTATTCAGCTCAATATCATATATTGAGTATGAGAAGATCTCTGACAAAGAAACTGCTAAATCCATCTTTGACTCCTTGGTCATGATGCATGAAGGAAATGAAGAGGTCAAGGAAACCAAGGCTCTTGCTCTCATACAACAATCTGAGCAGTTTAAGATGGAATCTGGTGAAACCATTGAGGAGATGTACTCAAGGTTTCAAACTCTGATTGCTGGAATCAAAGTGCTAAACAAGGGCTACTCTACTGGTGATCATGTCAAGAAGATTATCAGAAGTTTGCCTAAGGAGTGGAGAGCTTTTGTCACTGCTCTGAAACTCTCCAGGAATTTGAACTCGTTGAAGTTAGAAGAGCTTGTGAGTCATCTCAGAAGCCATGAGATTGAACTCAAAGGAGACAAGCCTCAAAAGAAAGACAAGTCTATTGCTCTTAAGTCAAAGTCTGACAAAGCAAAAGCCTATCAGGCAGAAGAGGAAAATTCATCTGAAGAGCTATCAGATGCGTATGATGATGAAGAGCTGTCTCTTTTCACAAAGAGGTTAAGAAAACTCTGGAAGAACAGACATAGCAAGGGCAAAGGACCAAAGAAAAGTTCAGGAAGATATGAATCTTCATCTGGTCAGAAGAAGTCATCTGGAAAGGAAGTCACTTGCTTCAAGTGCAAGGAATCTGGGCACTACAAGAGTGACTGTCCCAAGTTAAAGAAGGACAAGAGACCAAGGAAAGTCTTCAAGAAGAAAGCTCTTGTGACCTTTGATGCTACTGATTCTGATGAAGCTGAGTTAGAAGAAGATGAAGCTGTGGAGGCTTTGATGGCTACCACCAGCAGAGGTGCTGAAGCTTCAGAAGATGATTCAGACTCTGAGAATGATGATGAGGTATTCTCTGACTTTTCTCTATCTGAACTAAGAACTGCTTTATCTGAAATAATGAAGAAACATGATATTCTGCTAAATAAGCATAAAGAGCTTAAAAAGAAATATGCTGTTAAAACCAGTTCTTCAGAAGTTCATGAGAAGTCAGTATCTGAACTCATGGATGAAAACTATACTCTTGTTAATGACAATGATGTTCTTCGTGCTAAAAATGATGTGCTAGAAGACCAACTTGCATCATCTGATGTTAAGTATGAGACAAAATATGAGAAAGCGTTTCAAAAGTTCCTTGCAAAGGGCATAGACAGAAGTCTTATGGCTTCAATGATCTATGGCATGAGTAGAAATGGGAACAATGGTCTTGGCTACTTTCAATCCATGAAAGATGAGTCATCTGAGCCCAAACGCGAACCCTTGCATAAGCATTTCGTTCCCGCTGGCACTATCATCCCAGAAAAGGTTACACCAAAGGTAGTAAAACCAAAAGGAAAATTCAAACTTGACATGTCTAGATATTATAATCAAGTTCCTTTGCGTTATCCTTCTGTTGCACCCAAAGTTCCAAGAACTTCTGGGAAAACTAACAAGAAAGGACCCAAGATATGGGTACCTAAAGCAAAAATTATTCCTATTGCAGACATTTTATGCAGCTCGGTTAAGACACCTGTCATGGTACCTGGACAGTGGATGCTCACGACACATGACGGGCACAAGGTCTATATTCCAAGAACTGACACCGCTTAAGTCAGGAGGAGACGTTGGCTTTGGAGGAAACCAGAAGGGAAAAATCATTGGAAAAGGTTCCATAGGAGATGGAAATACTCCAGTCATCAACGATGTACTTCTGGTGGATGGACTAATACATAACTTGCTCTCCATAAGCCAAATTGCTGACAAAGGTTATGATGTAATCTTTAATCAAACGTGCTGCAAAGCTGTCAGTCAAACAGATGGATCTGTTCAGTTTTCTGGGAAGAGAAGAAATGATATTTACAAAATCAAATCCTCTGAATTGCTATCTCAGAAGGTCAAGTGTCTCATGTCAGTTAATGATGAGCAATGGATCTGGCATAGACGCCTAGGACATGCAAGCCTCAGGAAAATCTCTCAACTTAGCAAGTTAAATCTCGTCAGAGGATTGCCTCGTCTGAAATACTCATCAGAGGCTCTATGTGAAGCTTGTCAGAAGGGAAAATTCACCAAGAAACCTTTTAAAGCAAAGAATGTGGTATCTACAACAAGGCCCCTTGAGCTACTTCACATTGATCTTTTTGGACCAGTGAAAACTGAATCCATTGGAGGAAAGAAGTATGGGTTAGTCATTGTAGATGACTATAGCAGGTGGACATGGGTAAAGTTCCTAAGGCACAAAGATGAAACACATACTGTGTTTACCAACTTCATTACCCAAGTTCAGAAGGAGACCTTTGCTCCATTAGCAAGGCTTGAAGCTATAAGGCTACTGATCTCCTTCTCAGTAAATCACAACATCATTCTCCATCAGATGGATGTCAAGAGTGCCTTCCTCAATGGCTACATTTCTGAAGAAGTGTATGTCAAGCAACCTCCTGGCTTTGAAGATGACAAACATCCAGATCATGTCTTCAAGCTCAAGAAGTCACTCTACAGACTGAAACAAGCTCCCAGAGCGTGGTACGAAAGGCTCAGCTCCTTTCTTCTACAGAATGAGTTTGTAAGGGGTAAAGGTGACAATACTCTTTTCTGCAAAACCTATAAGAATGACATTCTTATAATTCAGATTTATGTTGATGATATCATTTTTGGTTCTGCTAATCCCTCCTTGTGCAAGGAATTTTCTAAGTTAATGCAGGCTGAATTTGAAATGAGCATGATGGGAGAACTTAAATACTTCCTGGGAATTCAAATAGATCAACGACCAGGAGTCACCTATATACATCAGAAGAAGTACACCTTGGAACTTCTGAAGAAGTTCAACATGAGTGACTGCAACATCTCTAAGACTCCAATGCATCCCACATGCATTCTTGAGAAAGAGAAAGTTTCCTCTAAGGTTTTTCAGAAGCTCTATCGTGGAATGATAGGCTCTCTCCTTTGCTTAACTGCCTCTAGACCTGATATATTGTTTAGTGTGCATCTCTGTGCTAGATTCCAATCAGATCCTAGAAAGACTCACTTAACTGCTGTTAAGAGGATCCTCAAATTTCTGAAAGGAACCACTAACCTTGGCTTGATGTATAGAAAAACATCAGAGTATACACTTTCAGGTTTTTGTGATGCTGACTTTGCTGGAGATAGAGTGGAAAGGAAAAACACTTCTGGAAGCTGCCATTTCCTTGGATCTAATCTTATCACATGGTCAAGCAAGAGACAGAACACAATTGCTCTATCAACTGCAGAAGCAGAAGATGTCTCAGCTGCCACTTGCTGTACACAAACCATATGGATGAAGAATCATCTGGAAGACTATGGCTTGTCTATGAAGAAGGTTCCTATCTACTGTGACAACACAGCTGCTATCTCACTCAGAAAGAATCCCATTCTACACTCAAGAGCAAAGCATATAGAGGTAAAGTATCATTATATTCGCGATCATGTTCAGAAGGACACTCTATCATTAGAGTATGTTGATACTGACCATCAGTGGGCAGATATTTTCACTAAGCCCTTAGCAGAAGATAGGTTTTTATTTATTCTTGAAAACCTGAACATGGATTTTTGTCCAGAGTAAGGTTTTCTTCAGAACTTCTGACCATGGTACCTCTGAAGTCATCAGATGTTACCTCCTTCAGAAGTTACTCGATCAGAAGCACTTAACCCACCGGTTAAACTTCTGTGGTAGGCAACAATACACGTGTCACTTCATTTGTGACATAGTTCCTTGAGTCGCGTGGTGTATCTGCTATAATGATGATGTAACATCTATAGATGAAGCGACACGTGTATTGTTGCTAACCACAGAAGTTTAACCGGTGGGTTAAGTGCTTCTGATCGAGTAACTTCTGAAGGAGGTAACATCTGATGACTTCAGAGGTACCATGGTCAGAAGTTCTGAAGAAAACCTTACTCTGGACAAAAATCCATGTTCAGGTTTTCAAGAATAAATAAAAACCTATCTTCTGCTAAGGGCTTAGTGAAAATATCTGCCCACTGATGGTCAGTATCAACATACTCTAATGATAGAGTGTCCTTCTGAACATGATCGCGAATATAATGATACTTTACCTCTATATGCTTTGCTCTTGAGTGTAGAATGGGATTCTTGCTGAGTGAGATAGCAGCTGTGTTGTCACAGTAGATAGGAACCTTCTTCATAGACAAGCCATAGTCTTCTAGATGATTCTTCATCCATATGGTTTGTGTACAGCAAGTGGCAGCTGAGACATCTTCTGCTTCTGCAGTTGATAGAGCAATTGTGTTCTGTCTCTTGCTTGACCATGTGATAAGATTAGATCCAAGGAAATGGCAGCTTCCATAAGTGTTTTTCCTTTCCACTCTATCTCCAGCAAAGTCAGCATCACAAAAACCTGAAAGTGTATACTCTGATGTTTTTCTATACATCAAGCCAAGGTTAGTGGTTCCTTTCAGAAATTTGAGGATCCTCTTAACAGCAGTTAAGTGAGTCTTTCTAGGATCTGATTGGAATCTAGCACAGAGATGCACACTAAACAATATATCAGGTCTAGAGGCAGTTAAGCAAAGGAGAGAGCCTATCATTCCACGATAGAGCTTCTAAAAAACCTTAGAGGAAACTTTCTCTTTCTCAATAATGCATGTGGGATGCATTGGAGTCTTAGAGATGTTGCAGTCACTCTTGTTGAACTTCTTCAGAAGTTCCAAGGTGTACTTCTTCTGATGTATATAGGTGACTCCTGGTCGTTGATCTATTTGAATTCCCAGGAAGTATTTAAGTTCTCCCATCATGCTCATTTCAAATTCAGCCTGCATTAACTTAGAAAATTCCTTGCACAAGGAGGGATTAGCAGAACCAAAAATGATATCATCAACATAAATCTGAACTATAAGAATGTCATTCTTATAGGTTCTGCAGAAAAGAGTATTGTCACCTTTACCACTTACAAACTCATTCTGTAGAAGAAAGGAGCTGAGCCTTTCGTACCACGCTCTGGGAGCTTGTTTCAGTCCGTAGAGTGACTTCTTGAGCTTGTAGACATGCTCTGGGTGTTTGTCATCTTCAAAACCAGGAGGTTGCTTGACATACACTTCTTCTGAAATGTAGCCATTGAGGAAGGCACTTTTGACGTCCATCTGATGGAGAATGATGTTGTGATTTACTGAGAAGGAAATCAGTAGTCTTATAGCTTCAAGTCTTGCTACAGGAGAAAAGGTCTCAGTGTAATCAATTCCCTCTTGTTGACTGTAGCCTTGAGCCACCAATCTTGCCTTGTTTCTTGTTACTTCTCCTTTTTCATTCAGCTTGTTTCTGAATACCCACTTGGTTCCTATGACATGGAAACCTTTGGGTTTAGGCATTAAGGTCCATACATCATTCTTGGTGAACTGATCTAGCTCTTCTTGCATTGCCAGAATCCAGCCTTTGTCTTCAAGAACTTCATCAACTGATTTGGGCTCAATGAGAGAAACAAGTCCCTTCAGACTCAGAAGAGTCTCTTCTGAAGGTTTGAGCATTGACCTGGTTCTGACTGGAGCATCTTTGTTGCCAATAATCAGTTCTTCTGGGTGAGAGACAGCTATTCTTTTCTTCTTCTGAGGCTGATCAGAAGTTGTTGGAGCAGCTTCAAATGCTTCTGCCTCTGGAGCAACATCCTCTGGGCTTTTTGTTGGTTGATTTGCTTCCGAACAATCAATGCTTAAATCTGCAAATCTTTCAAACAACTTTGACTTTTCTGAGCCAAGCTTATCATCAAATCTAATCTGGATAGATTCCTCAACAGTTTGATGAATAATATTATAAATTCTAAAACCTTTAGATCTTTCAGAATAACCAAGAAAATAACATTTTAAAGCTTTAGAGTCGAATTTACCCAATTGCTCCTTGGTGTTGAGCATGTAGCAACAGCTTCCAAAAGGATGGAAGTAAGAGATATCAGGTTGTCTTCCTTTGCATAGCTCATAAGGAGTCTTCTCCAGAATTGGTCTAATGGAGATTCTGTTCTGGATGTAGCATGCAGTGTTGATTGCTTATGCCCAGAAGTGCTTGGCCATACTTGATTCTTGCATCATGGTGCGAGCCATCTCCTGAAGAGTTCTGTTCTTTCTTTCAACAACTCCATTTTGTTGAGGAGTACGAGGATAGGAGAAGTTATGAGAGATTCCTTGGGAGTTGAATAATTCTTCAAAAGCTTTGTTCTCAAATTCTCCACCATGGTCACTTCTGACAGTAATCACAGAAGATTGAAACTCCTTCTGAACTAGGGTAATGAAGTTGGTAAACACAGTGTGTGTTTCATCTTTGTGCCTTAGGAACTTTACCCATGTCCACCTGCTGTAGTCATCTACAATGACTAACCCATACTTCTTTCCTCCAATGGATTCAGTCTTCACTGGTCCAAAAAGATCAATGTGAAGTAGCTCAAGGGGTCTTGTTGTAGATACCACATTCTTTGCTTTAAATGGCTTCTTGGTGAATTTTCCCTTCTGACAAGCTTCACATAGAGCCTCTGATGAGTACTTCATACGAGGCAATCCTCTGACGAAATTTAGCTTGCTAAGTTGAGAGATTTTTCTGAGACTGGCATGTCCTAGACGTCTGTGCCAGATCCATTGCTCATCATTAACTGACATGAGACACTTAACCTTTTGAGATAGTAGTTCAGAAGATATGATTTTGTAAATATCATTTTTCCTTTTCCCAGAAAATAAAACAGATCCATCTGTTTGACTAACAGCTTTGCATCCTGTTTGATTGAAGATCACATCGTAACCTTTGTCAGCAATTTGGCTTATGGAGAGCAAGTTGTGAAATAATCCTTCCACCAGAAGTACATCATTGATAACTGGAATTTTTCCATCTCCTATGGAACCTTTTCCAATAATTTTTCCCTTCTGATTTCCTCCAAAGCCAACGTCTCCTCCTGACTTAAGCGGTGTCAGTTCTTGGAATATAGACCTTGTGCCCGTCATGTGTCGCGAGCATCCACTGTCCAGGTACCATGACAGGTGTCTTAACTGAGCTGCATAAGATATCTCATCATCATTCTCAGAGTCTGAATCATCTTCTGAAGCTTCAGCACCTCTGCTAGTGGTAGCCATTAGAGCCTCCACAGCTTCATCTTCTTCTGACTCAGCTTCATCAGAATCAGTTGCATCAAAGGTTATGAGAGCTTTCTTCTTGAAGACTTTTCTTGGTCTCTTGTCCTTCTTAAGCTTGGGACAGTCACTCTTGTAGTGCCCAGATTCCTTGCACTCGAAGCAAGTGACTTCCTTTCCAGATGACTTCTTCTGACCAGATGAAGATTCATATCTTCCTGAACTTTTCTTTGGTCCTTTTCCCTTGCTATGTCTGTTCTTCCAGAGTTTGCTTAACCTCTTTGTGAAAAGAGACAGCTCTTCATCATCAGACGCATCTGATAGCTCTTCAGATGAATTTTCCTCTTCTGCCTGATAGGCTTTTGCTTTGTCAGACTTTGACTTAAGGGCAATAGACTTGTCTTTCTTTTGAGGCTTGTCTCCTTTGAGTTCAATCTCATGGCTTCTGAGATGACTCACGAGCTCTTCTAACTTTAACGAGTTCAAATTCCTGGAGAGTTTCAGGGCAGTGACAAAAGCTCTCCACTCCTTAGGCAAACTTCTGATAATCTTCTTGACATGATCACCAGTAGAGTAGCCCTTGTTTAGCACTCTGATTCCAGCAATCAGAGTTTGAAACCTTCAGTACATCTCCTCAATGGTTTCACCGGATTCCATCTTAAAATGCTCATATTGTTGTATGAGAGCAAGAGCCTTGGTTTCCTTGACCTCTTCATTTCCTTCATGCGTCATGACCAAGGAGTCAAAGATGGATTTAGCAGTTTCTTTGTTAGAGATCTTCTCATACTCAATATATGATATTGAGCTGAATAGCATAGACTTCGCCATGTGATGATCCTTGAAACGCTTCTTCTGAGCGTCAGTCATTTCAGAACGAGGGATCTTCACTCCTGAAGCATCTACTGGATCAGTATAGCCTTCAATGACCATGTCCCAGAGATCAGGGTCAGTGCCAAGGAAATAACATTCTATTCTATCTTTCCAGTACTCAAACTTTTCACCATCAAAGATTGGTGCTCTGAGTTGATTGTTGTTGTTGTTGTTGTTGTCAGCGGAAGTATTGGCTTGGGCCATTGTTTGTTTTTCACACAAGGTTCTGAATCACTGAACACTGTTAGGTGTTAAAATCAGAACCGGAGCTCTGATGCCAATTGAAGGTGCGAAAAACACTAGAAAGGGGGGGTTTGAATAGAGTTTTTGAATCACGGGTATATTTTTTAAGCTTTTTCAAAACTCAAACATAAAAACTAAGTGCTGAATGATAGGAAGTAAAGCACCCAAGTATTTTATCCTGGTTCACTTGAGATAAAAGCTCAAGCTAATCCAGTCCACCTGTGAAGGTGATTTCTTCCTTCTTCTGATGAAGGCAATCCACTAAAATCAATGAGTGTTACAACTGCACTTTGCAACCTGCTAAGTGACTAACAATACACTGATTTTCACACTAGTATCCTCTTAAGAAGCTGATCTACCGATCCTCTTAAGACTAGCTAAAAAACTGAATCAGCCTTGATTCAGTCCTCTCAAGATCTGACCAACCTTGGTCTCTTGATGAACTTTACAATGTGATGTAAAAGGTTTCGGGTTTACAATAAGTGCTTCTAACAAGCGAATAGTAAACTCAGAAGTTTAAGAATAGTGAAGAAATAATGCTAAGAGAATGGTTCGTTTATGTTGAATATTTTCAGCAAAGTTTCTTAACTTCTTTCTTCTTTCTTTAGCCTTTATATACTCCAAGACTTGTGATGTAGCCGTTGCTAGGGTTTTATCCGTTGGAGTGGCAATTCTGTAATATCAGACTGCTAGGCTGTACAAGGTAGGTGGCGGACAGACTGAGACTTGTACGACGTTGTACTGTGATAGCGACCTATCCTTTCACCAGTTGACTTGTGATCAAAGAGCTTCAGATGAACGTTGGTGAAGCTTCTGATCATCGTCAGATTGAAGCTTGGATTCTTCTGACCTTGCAACTTCTGCTTCTGTACAAGTTCCTCATAACTTCTAATCGTCAGAGCTAGAATAGCTTGGGTCTTCAGAACCAACTTCTTGCAAGTCTTCAGAACTTGAGTCTTCTGCTTCTGGACCGTTCCACTGGAACATCTGGTCTTCAGAACTTCTGACTTGAGTTCTTCATAACTTCTTGAGAGCTTCCATCTTCAGAGCTTCTGAAGCTTTTGCCACTGTTCAGAACGAACATGGTAGGATAAAGAGCTCTCTTTTTAGTAACCCTTGGTTCTTCTTCTTCTGAACGAATAGGCTTGGGTCAGATTCAGAACCTGTTTGTCACAACTTAAAAAGACAAACGTTAGGGTACCACAATTGTTCATCATCACAAACTTTAATTGTAATCATCAAAACATAGAGATACAACCACTGATCAGACCTTGATCTTACATGCCTTTGAAAGATGGTCAGAAGGCAAAGTTCATGAACTTCAAAAGCAACTTAGCAGGGAGAAACGACTAAGAGTTCATGATGCATCTGAGAGGGCCTATGAGCAAAGGCAGAGAGTAATGCACAGGGTTTGTGAACCCTTGAGAAGAGCTATGGCTGAAAGACCATGTGTTGTCTCTGAATGTACCTCAGAAGATGCTGGAATGCTTTCAGCAGAGGTTGAAGAAGAAAGCTCTGACGGTATAGTCATTCTGGAAGATGCAGATATTAATGAAGTTGAGCAGCAAGGGCCAATTCAAGTTGATACTGCAATGTCTTCAGAGGCTGAAGTTGCTACTCATACACAAGCACCAGAAGTTCCTACTTCAGCTCCAGCTCCAGAAGTTGCCATTCTTGCTGCCCGGATTGACAGGATTCAGGATGATCAACAGAGGTTATTTCAGATGGTTGAGCAACAAGGACATGTTCAGAATGATCAAAGCAAGCAAATTCAAGAGTCCTCAAGAAAAATGTAAGCAATCATGAAGTACCTAATGGACAACCTTCCCTCCACTTCCAAGCCTTGAATCCCTCACTTCTATCATGCATGCATTTATTTGTTATGTGATGACCCTATTTTAGTAGTGTTTTTAGGGTCATTTCTTTGATAGTTTTGAGTCTTTTTGTTGAGTCTCATGTAGTGTTTCATGCATTCTCATGCATTTTTATCTTTTCTTTAGTCTTTATTTTGTTTTGGTAATTTAGTAGTTTTATAGGGAGTTTTCTTGCATTTTAGGTAAAGTTTAGGACTTGCATGGTTTTATTGTGTTAATTGAAGGATCTTTTGTGCTAATAAGCTCTTTGAGCTTCTAGAATTTTCCTTGGCTTGTTGGTTAAGTTTCAGATCAGGAACTGAAGAAGGAAGAAGGCCAATAAGCTTGGAATTGATGGGAAACTTAAAGAGGATTGAAAAGAGGAGTTTCAGAAGCCAAAAAGCCCTTTTCAGGCGAGCTTAAGCGCCTAGGCGCTGGGGGATGGGCGCCTAGGCGCCAATTGGGTCCAGAGAGCATGTTTTTACATGCAATTGGCGCTCAGGCGCTCTGAATTGGCGCCTGAGCGCCCAGACTCGACCTGTTTGCCTATAAATAGGCTTTTTGTCATTTCTTTTGTACCTTTTGTCATTTTTATCAATTTTTTACATAAGTTAGAAGAGAGAGCTTGAGTTCTGAAGCTTTGGGAGCTTTCCCTAGGTCTTATGTTCCAGGTTTTATCTTTATTTTCTAGCATGGATTTCATAGCCATGCTTGGCTAAAACCCCTTTTGCTTTGGGTTCTTTGTAAGACTTTGGATGTTTTAGCTTTCAATACATTTCTATTCATGATGTTCTGAGTAAACCCTTGAATCTCACTTCTATGCTTTACCTTTCAAGCTTGAATGCATGCTAGCTTTTTACTTTTCTATAAACATAACAATAGTTTGTTATAGAATTGGGACTTGTGGTGAGATTACTCCTTCTATACTTGCTGCTAGGAATAGAGGAAGGGTTGGGGTTTGTTGGCCTGATTTGTATGCTTAGTGCTCCTAGCAATTGTTTAGGTTATCAAGGAATTGAACCTATCTATTGGTTAGGAAGGGTTTTCTTTACGAGGCATCGATAGATGACTATCTAGGCTAGAACATCAAGGAGAGACTCCGGATTGATTGAATAGAAAGGTTTGCTAAAACTGAATCAGTTGAACAAGAACCCAAGGCAATTTCATCTCTGTTTTTTCAATCGCTTTATTACGTGATTACTTGTCTTTTGCAAACTCAAGAAACAACCAACTATTAAAACTGAATTTTACTTGCTTTTCAACTTTGAACTTGAATCTTAAACTGAATTTGCAATCTAATTCCCTGTGGTTCGATAATTTAAAACCCGGAGGTATTCGTACACTTGCGAATTGACCAACAAGTTTTTGGCGCCGTTGCCGGGGAATTGTTTTGCGATTTTTGGTTTAAGTTTTAAGTTTTAACTTGTCTAGAATTGGTGCTACTAATCTTTCTCTGTGAGTGTCATACGCAGGTTGCTTTCAAGAGAGGCACCACCATGGGTGGCCGCATGACAGAGGAGGAGATGCAAGCCCACATTGAGGCAAGGATCCAAGAGGGTATCACCCTCCGCTTGCGTGAACAAGAAGTTGAGAATGCCAACCGAACTCTTCGGGAACTAACTTCGGGGTCCATGAGCTTTGACTATCCCGAAAGTATTGTCATTCCCGAAGGAGTGGGGAACTTTGAATTAAGACCGGCATTCATCAACATGGTGAGCCAAAGCCAATATGGTGAAGGTTCCTCGGAAGATCCTCATGCTCATATGGAGAAGTTCATCCGGAATTGCAACACTTATCGGGTGGTGAATGTTTCTTCAGAAGCAATCCGGTTGAGCCTATTTCCCTTCTCTTTGAAGGACGCAGCGGAGGATTGGCTGAACTCACAACCTCAAGGGAGTCTCACTACTTGGGAAGACCTTGCAGAAAAATTCACAATGAGGTTCTTCCCAAGGTCCCTCTTGAGGAAATTGAAAAATGACATCATGACGTTCACGCAATCCTCAGATGAAAATCTTTATGAGGCTTGGGAGCATTTCAAGAAGCTTTTGAGGAAATGTCCTCAACACAATCTCACCCAAGCTGAATGTGTGGCGAAGTTCTATGATGGGTTACTATATTCATCACGGTTTGGCTTGGACGCGGCTTCAAGTGGGGAGTTCGATGCTCTTCCCCCACAAGCGGGGTATGATTTGATAGAGAAAATGGCGATGAGAGCCATGAACTCCGAGAATGAACGCCAAATCCGAAGAAGTTCTTTTGAAGTGGAATCTTATGATAAGCTCATAGCCTCCAACAAGCAACTCTCCGAGGAAGTAGCGGAAATGCAGAAACATATTCAGGATGCCAAGTCCATTGGAGCGAGAGTAACTAGTTTGGAGTGCAAATTTTGTGGTGAATCTCATGATAGTAACCAGTGTACTGTCAATGATGATGGTGGCAAGGTCAGAACATTGACTCAAGGAGGAAAAGCTCCAACCTCAGAACAAGGGCTTCTTGTCCAGACGCAAATTGTTGTAAAGACGGTTGGCAAGAAGAGTCTTGAGGAGCTGATTGAGAGATTCATTGATCATACATCGAGCAATTACAAGAGCCATGATATGGCTATCAAGAGCTTGGAGAGTCAATTGGGACAGCTAGCAAAGCAAATGTCCGAGAATCACCAAGGTAAGTTTTCTTCCGAAACTTTAACTTTGACTGAGCAAGAAAATACTGTTGTGGTTTCTACTAGGAGTGGAAGAGTGTTACATGGGCCAGAGGAAAAAATTGAGGGAGAGAGAAATGAGGAAGCTGAGGTAGAAAGAGATGAGGGTGTTATGGAGGAAAGAGCTAGAGAGCCTACTAGGACTAGAGTTGTTAATACCCATACTCCTGAACTCCGCAAGATTCCATTTCCCAAGGCTTTGGTGAAGAAAAATTTGGATAAACAATTTTCTAAGTTCTTAGAGGTTTTTAAGAAGCTTCACATTAACATTCCTTTCTCCGAAGCCTTGGAGCAAATGCCAATCTATGCTAAGTTCATGAAAGATATCCTCAGTAAGAGAAGGAAGTTGAGTGAGGTCGATGAAACTATCTTGATGACCGAAGAGTGTAGTGCCATTTTGCAAAGGAAGATGCCTAAAAAGAGGAGAGATCCCGGGAGCTTTACTATTCCGGTGGAGATAGAGGGGTTAACTATGGTAGAAGCCTTGTGTGATCTAGGAGCTAGTATCAACTTGATGCCGCTTAGTATGTTTAAAAGGTTGAACTTAGGTGAGGTTACCCCAACTATGATTTCTTTGCAAATGGCGGATAGGTCCTTAAAAACCCCCTACGGGATCATTGAAGATGTTGTGGTTAAGGTGGATAAGTTTGTCTTCCCAACGGATTTTGTCATTTTAGACATGGAAGAGGACTCTAAAGTTCCTCTCATATTGGGGAGACCATTCTTAGCCATTGGTGAGGCTGAGATTAAAGTGGCTAAGGGAACTCTAACTTTGAAAGTAGGTGAAGATGAGGTCCTCTTCAATATTTTTGACTCTTTGAAACACCGAGCGGATGAGGAAGTTTTCCGATGTGAAGTAGTGGATGAGCTCGTGTGTGAAGAGTTTGTTAGGATATCTATTAAGGACCCCTTGGAAACAACAAACATGGAGGGGTTAGAGATAGAGGACCAAAATCTTGAGAGAGAACTTGATTCCTTGTACCATGAGGTGAATGCTACTCTATCTCAATTAGAATATGTCTCATCTCTTGCCACCAAAAGCATTTGGAAAGAAGAATTAACTAGGGATGAGGAGATTCCAATTGAGGAGAAGAGTGAGCTCAAGCCACTCCCTTCCTCTCTCAAGTATGCTTATCTTGAGGAATGTGAGAATAAACCTGTTATTTTAAGTAGTGCTCTCAAACCCTTGGAAGAGGAGAAACTCCTCAGAGTTTTGAGGGATCACAAGTCAGCTTTGGGTTGGACTATTGATGATATCAAAGGTATTAGTCCTGCGATATGCATGCATAAAATTTTGTTGGAAGAAAATTACAAACCAATAGTCCAACCTCAAAGAAGACTTAACCCTTCCATGAAGGATGTGGTGAGGAAAGAGATAATTAAATTGCTTGATGCAGGTGTGATTTATCCAATTTCGGATAGTGAATGGGTAAGTCTCGTTCAAGTGGTTCCCAAGAAAGGAGGCATCACTGTGGTTGCCAATGAGAACAATGAGTTGATTCCCACTCGTCAAGTGACGAAGTGGAGGGTTTGTATTGACTATCGAAGGCTGAATTCGGTAACTAGAAAGGATCACTTTCCTTTGCCTTTCATAGATCAAATGCTGGATAAGTTGGCTGGGCATCAATACTACTGTTTTCTTGATGGCTATTCCGGGTACAACCAAATTTGTGTTGCACCGGAAGACCAAGAGAAGACGGCATTCACTTGCCCTTACGGCGTGTTTGCTTATAAGAGAATGCCATTTGGGCTTTGCAATGCCCCAGCTACTTTCCAAAGGTGTATGTTTGTTATTTTCTCTGACTTGATAGAGACTTGCATCGAAATTTTTATGGACGACTTCTCTGTTTTTGGTCAAAATTTTGATGCTTGTCTAGGGAATTTAGCCTTGGTTCTGAAAAGATGTCAAGAGACCAACTTGGTCTTGAATTAGGAGAAATGCCATTTCATGGTTAGGGATGGCATAGTTCTTGGACACAAGGTGTCCGAAAAGGGGATTGAGGTTGATAGAGCTAAGATTGAAGTCATTGAAAAGCTCCCTCCCCCGACTAACATCAAGGGTATTAGGAGTTTCCTTGGGCATGCTGGATTTTATAGGCGGTTTATTAAAGACTTTTCCAAATTAGCTAAGCCTATGACCAACTTGCTCGAGAAGGAAGCACCTTTTACTTTTGATGAGAATTGTTTGAAAGCTTTTGAGTTGATTAAAGAGAGTTTGGTGACAGCCCCGGTAATTGTTGCTCCGGATTGGTCTCTACCATTTGAAATCATGTGTGATGCTAGTGATCTAGCTTTAGGGGCTGTCTTGTGTCAAAAGAAAGAAAGAGTTTAGTATGTGATATATTATGCAAGTAGAGTGTTAAATGAGGCCTAAAGGAACTACACTACAACTGAAAAAGAGTTGTTGGGTGTGGTCTTTGCGTGTGAAAAGTTTAGGCCTTACATCTTGGGTTTTAAAGTAATTGTTCATACTGACCATGCTGCTTTGAGGCATTTGTTTGCTAAACAGGACTCCAAGCCAAGGTTGATTCGATGGGTCTTACTCCTTCAAGAGTTTGACCTTGAGATCATTGACCGGAGAGGCAAGGACAATGGCGTGGCAGACCATTTGTCAAGATTGGAAGGTGGGGCGTGCAGCCCAATACCTATTCAAGAGGAGTTCCCGGATGAGAAACTCCTAGCTGTTTCCACCGAGGAACCCCTACCCTGGTATGTACACTTTGCTAATTTCCGTGTTGCTGGACTTATTCCCCATGACTTGACATGGCAGCAAAAGAAAAAATTTATGCATGATGCAAAATCTTACCTCTGGGATGACCCTTTCCTTTTCAAAATTTGTTCTGATAGAGTCATTAGAAGATGTATCCCAGAAGTTGATTTTGAGAAAATTCTTTGGCATTGCCATGGATCAAGTTATGGTGGACATTTTAGTGGGGAGAGAGCCGCTGCTAAGGTTCTCCAAAGTGGTTTCTATTGGCCTACACTGCATAGGGATAGTAGAGCTTTTGTTGAGAGTTGTGATAGATGTCAACGAACTGGTAACATCTCAAGGAGAAATGAGATGCCCCTCAAGAATATTTTGGAAATTGAGTTGTTTGATGTTTGGGGCATCGATTTCATGGGACCTTTCCCACCTTCTTTTGGTTGCCAGTATATTTTAGTGGCTGTTGATTATGTTTCCAAGTGGGTTGAAGCCGCTGCACTCTCAACAAATGACTCTAAGGTGGTGGTTGCTTTTCTAAAAAAGAATATTTTTACTAGGTTTGGTGTACCTAGGGCAATTATAAGTGATGGGGGTACCCACTTTTGCAACAGAGCTTTCGAGTCTCTCTTGGAAAAATATGGTGTTAAGCACAAAGTGTCTACCCCCTATCACCCCCAAACTAGTGGGCAAGTTGAGATTTCTAATCGGGAGTTAAAACGTATTCTTGAAAAGGTGGTAGATTCTTCCAGAAAGGATTGGTCAAGGAAACTTGACGATGCTTTAGGGGCCTACCGAACCGCTTTTAAAACTCCGATTGGTACCTCTCCTTTCCATTTAGTTTTTGGGAAAGCGTGTCACTTACCTGTGGAATTGGAACACAAGGCCTATTGGGCCATAAGGAAATTGAATTTTGATTGGAAAGTTGCTAGCGAGAAGAGACTCTTGCAATTGAATGAGCTTGATGAGTTTCGACTCCGAGCTTACGAGAATGCTAGCATCTATAAGGAAAAGACGAAGAAGTGGCATGATAGGAGAATTTTGAATAGGGAATTTGTCTCAGGGCAATTGGTGCTGCTCTTCAATTCTAGATTGAAACTCTTCCCTGGGAAACTTAAGTCTAGATGGTCTGGACCCTTTGTGGTCAAGAGGGTGTTTCCTCATGGTGCTGTTGAGGTTGAAAACCCAGAGACCAAGAACACTTTCACCGTGAATGGACAGAGGTTGAAAGTGTACCAAGGTGGTGAGGTGCTGAAGTTGGAAACCATGTTTTTCAAACCTCCTTGATAAGGGGGATAGTCTACCTAAGACTATAACAATGGGTTGCTTGGGAGACAACCCAAGTTTTGTTATTTTGCTTATTTGTTTGTTGCATTTTGCAGGGATTGAGAGCCTAAATTCTAGAGTAGGAGGTGACTCTAAGACCTCCATGGTAATTGGTAAAGAAGGTCAACTCTTTCCCTTAGTTTAGCTCATGCATCTTTTCATATCTTCCTTTTGTAGCTTTTTATTTTTCTTTTAATCATGCATTGTTATTTAAGTTTTTGTTTTTGGGGTCTTTTACTTCCCTATACTCACATGCTTTAGCTATAGTTTTGCTTCCCTACTTGTGCTGGTTTGAAAATGTTTTTTGTGAATACTTGTGTTTTGTTTTTGGGGATGAGTGATTGCATGTTTGGGGAAGAGAGGAGGAGACTTCGGTCTTCCGAGTGTTTCTTGAGAAAAGAGTCTAGGTGAGTCCATTAAGGGTCTATCTTTGACCCTTCACCATAAAATGTCCCTGGAGGATCCTGACTCACTTGCAATTCTTGGTTCTGTGTTGATTTCGCTCATAGCATGCTTAGTGATTCTTGCTTTGTTCTTGAGACTTGTAGGATTTCTTGAGATTCTGAATTCATTGTTTGAACATTGTCTTTAGTTGTCCCATTTGAGCCTTATTGGAGAATTTTTTGTAGCCAAGTTTTTGGGACGGATGTTTGGTTGGAATATTGGGGAGTGATGGTCCTTGTTGTGTTGTTTGGAGCTGGAAAAATGAGAAATAGACTCTTGCCCCAAAAAGAAAAAAAATCAGTAGAGAAGAAGGAAAGAAAAAGGGCTCCTAACCAAAAGTTGGAGTTGGAAAAAAGAAAAAATTTGAAAAGGTGGGTGCAAGAGACTTGTAAAAAAGTGTGTTGTAAGCTCCGGGGTTATTAGAAGAGGACCACACTCAGTGTGCTTGAAAGCCTAGTTTTCCCTTAGGGACCAACCACCATCATGTTTTTCCTAGCCAATGTTTCAACCCTTTTGAAAGTCTCTTTGAATATTTGCATGCTTAATCTTTGTTGCTATTGGGTGAACGACATTCAGGACCTATGAACTTGCTTGTGTGCTCAGTGCACTAAATTAACATCTCGTCCTAGGATTCGTAGTTCTATATGTTTCTCATGAATGGACTCTACACTCTTCTCTTTTCAAAAGATGCATGAAGTAGGTTGTTGGATCTTTCTCTTGGAACTAGCCGTGATTACTTTGTCCCCCTGTTTTTGTGAAGTATTCCTTGTTGAGAGCACTTGTTTGGGAGCATTTCTTGCGCTTGAGGGCAAGCGAGTGTTATTTACGCTCGAGGGTGAGCTGTCGTTGAGTATAGTGGTGTGATGACCCTATTTTAGTAGTGTTTTTAGGGTCATTTCTTTGATAGTTTTGAGTCTTTTTGTTGAGTCTCATGTAGTGTTTCATGCATTCTCATGCATTTTTATCTTTTCTTTAGTCTTTATTTTGTTTTGGTAATTTAGTAGTTTTATAGGGAGTTTTCTTGCATTTTAGGTAAAGTTTAGGACTTGCATGGTTTTATTGTGTTAATTGAAGGATCTCTTGTGCTAATAAGCTCTTTGAGCTTCTAGAATTTTCCTTGGCTTGTTGGTTAAGTTTCAGATCAGGAACTGAAGAAGGAAGAAGGCCAATAAGCTTGGAATTGATGGGAAACTTAAAGAGGATTGAAAAGAGGAGTTTCAGAAGCCAAAAAGCCCTTTTCAGGCGAGCTTAAGCGCCTAGGCGCTGGGGGATGGGCGCCTAGGCGCCAATTGGGTCCAGAGAGCATGTTTTTACATGCAATTGGCGCTCAGGCGCTCTGAATTGGCGCCTGAGCGCCCAGACTCGACCTGTTTGCCTATAAATAGGCTTTTTGTCATTTCTTTTGTACCTTTTGTCATTTTTATCAATTTTTTACATAAGTTAGAAGAGAGAGCTTGAGTTCTGAAGCTTTGGGAGCTTTCCCTAGGTCTTATGTTCCAGGTTTTATCTTTATTTTCTAGCATGGATTTCATAGCCATGCTTGGCTAAAACCCCTTTTGCTTTGGGTTCTTTGTAAGACTTTGGATGTTTTAGCTTTCAATACATTTCTATTCATGATGTTCTGAGTAAACCCTTGAATCTCACTTCTATGCTTTACCTTTCAAGCTTGAATGCATGCTAGCTTTTTACTTTTCTATAAACATAACAATAGTTTGTTATAGAATTGGGACTTGTGGTGAGATTACTCCTTCTATACTTGCTGCTAGGAATAGAGGAAGGGTTGGGGTTTGTTGGCCTGATTTGTATGCTTAGTGCTCCTAGCAATTGTTTAGGTTATCAAGGAATTGAACCTATCTATTGGTTAGGAAGGGTTTTCTTTACGAGGCATCGATAGATGACTATCTAGGCTAGAACATCAAGGAGAGACTCCGGATTGATTGAATAGAAAGGTTTGCTAAAACTAAATTCGTTGAACAAGAACCCAAGGCAATTTCATCTCTGTTTTTTCAATCGCTTTATTACGTGATTACTTGTCTTTTGCAAACTCAAGAAACAACCAACTATTAAAACTGAATTTTACTTCTTTTCAACTTTGAACTTGAATCTTAAACTGAATTTGCAATCTAATTCCCTGTGGTTCGATAATTTAAAACCCGGAGGTATTCGTACACTTGCGAATTGACCAACATTATGACTGAATTTATTTCATGTTGACTGTGTTAATTTCTTATTTTCTGATTCAATGCACCGTCCATTTAGTAACTCACATGCTTTTATGATTGATAAGTTTTATGCATGTTTTTCTGTTACTTTTCTTCTTTATATTCACTGCGTTCATCTTCTCCTTCACCATTCAATCCCATTCTCCTCCATTCATATCCATTCTCCTCTCTTCTACATCAAAATGACTACTGTCGATTTGATTTCTGGACTCAAGACTATGGTATTCGACCAAGTCTTTCCATGGAGTGTCAATCTATCTTCTTCTCAGATCTCTCACGCTCTTGAGAAGATTGAGACTCTTCTGAAATGCTGGCTCACTTCTCATCAGACTCACTGTCTTCAGAACCTTCAAGAAGTTCTGAATGACCTCCTCCGTCTGACCACTCGCCGGAAGGACGTTGAAGATCAGCTCCAGGGCATTTGTATGCTTCTGGAATATGAAGAAGATCACAATGAAGCGGATCAAGAGGCTGTCCAGGAGAATGTTGCCTTGAAGGAAGACCTGACTACTCAGTTAGCCTCAATTGATCAGGACATTCGTCCCCTCCACCTTCAACTTCTCTCCATGAAGAATTCTCGAGCTTTCCTATTTATCTAGGATTAGTCTTCTTCATTCCTCTCAATCCTCTGTACTTCTTCTCCGTTCAGTAATAATAACATTTCTTATTTGCCTCACTTTCTTGTTATTGTTATTGTTGGTTTTGTTTTTCACTCTTTTTGATTATGACAAAAAGGGGGAGTACATAAAATGGTTTTGATAAACTTTTATATTATATAAAACCAGTAGAGGAGAACAAGTATCAATACTTATAGCACATAGATATTGTCAAGCGTCTCAGATAAGGAATACAATTTGTTCATATTCTGAACTAATCTTGCTTCTGACGCCATATTCCAATTATATCTGGACAAGACTCTATGTTATTATGTGATATACGCTAAGTTCTGAACCATCACTTCTGATGAGTATACATCTCTTCAAGCGTAAATTCTGATCACATAACCAGACTCCGAATCGAGACTATTCACCAATTCATCAAGTCATAGATTCAGGGGGAGTCAGGGGGAGACCCTAGCTCAGAATCAGGTGTTAACCCAGATTCAGAAAGAGCATTGCAAACGTTACACAAGGATAAGTTTAATCTCTGATCCTTTCTCTCTTGTGTATTCAGTTTATTGTGTAAAATTTGTTCATCAAAATACTTGTTTTGTCATCATCAAAAAGGGGGAGATTGTAAGATCAAGGTTTGATCAGTGGTTGCATCTCTATGTTTTGATGATTACAATTAAGGTTTGTGATGATGAACAATTGTGGTACCCTAACGTTTGTCTTTTTAAGTTGTGACAAACAGGTTCTGAATCTAACCCAAGCCTATTCGTTCAGAAGAAGAAGAACCAAGGGTTACTAAAAAGAGAGCTCTTTAACCTACCATGTTCATTCTGAACAGTGGAAAATACTTCAGAAGCTCTGAAGATAGAAGCTCTCAAGAAGTTCTGAAGAACTCAAGTCAGAAGTTCTGAAGACCAGATGTTCCAGTGGAACGGTCCAGAAGCAGAAGACTCAAGTTCTGAAGACTTGCAAGAAATTGATTCTGAAGACCCAAGCTATTCTAGCTCTGACGATCAGAAGTTCTGAGGAACTTGTTCAGAAGCAGAAGTTGTAAGGTCAGAAGAATCCAAGCTTCAATCTGACGATGATCAGAAGCTTCACCAACGTTCATCTGAAGCTCCTTGATCACAAGTCAACTGGTGAAAGGACAGGTCGCTATCACAGTACAACGTCGTACAAGTCTCAGTCTGTCCGCCACCTACCTTGTACAGCCTAGCAGTCTGATATTACAGAATTGCCACTCCAACGGATAAAATCCTAGCAACGGCTACATCACAAGTCTTGGAGTATATAAAGGCTGAAGAAAGAAGAAAGAAGTCAAGAAACTTTGCTGAAAACATTCAACATATACAAACCATTCTCTTAGCATTATTTCTTCACTGTTCTTAAACATCTGAGTTTACTACTCGCTTGTTAGAAGCACTTATTGTAAACCCGAAACCTTTTGCATCACATTGTAAAGTTCATCAAGAGACCAAGGTTGGTCGGATCTTGAGAGGACTGAATCAAGGCTGATTTAGTATTTAGCTAGTCTTAAGAGGATCGGTAGATCAGCTTCTTAAGAGGATACTAGTGAGAAAATCAGTGTATTGTTAGTCACTTAGCAGGTTGTAAAGTGCAGTTGTAACACTCATTGATTTTAGTGGATTGCCTTCATCAGAAGAAGGAAGAAATCACCTTCACATGTGGACTGGATTAGCTTGAGCTTTTATCTCAAGTGAACCAGGATAAAATACTTGCGTGCTTTACTTCCTATCATTCAACACTTAGTTTTTATCTTTGAGTTTTGAAAAAGCTTAAAAGTATACCCGTGATTCAAAAACTCTATTCAAACCCCCCCCCCCCTTTCGAGTGTTTTTCGCACCTTCAATTAGTATCAGAGCTCCGGTTCTGATTTTAACACCTAACAGTGTTCAGTGATCCAGAACCTTGTGTGAAAAACAAACAATGGCCCAAGCCAATACTTCCGCTGACAACAACAACAACAACAATCAACTCAGAGCACCAATCTTTGATGGTGAAAAGTTTGAGTACTAGAAAGATAGAATAGAGTGTTATTTCCTTGGCACTGACCCAGATCTCTAGGATATGGTCATTGAAGGCTATACTGATCCAGTAGATGCTTCAGGAGTGAAGATCCCCCGTTCTGAAATGACTGACGCTCAGAAGAAGCGTTTCAAGGATCTTCACAAGGCGAAGTCTATGCTATTCAGCTCAATATCATATATTGAGTATGAGAAGATCTCTGACAAAGAAACATCTAAATCCGTCTTTGACTCCTTGGTCATGACGCATGAAGGAAATGAAGAGGTCAACGAAACCAAGGCTCTTGCTCTCATACAACAATATGAGCAGTTTAAGATTCAATCTCGTGAAACCATTGAGGAGATGTACTCAAGGTTTCGAATTCAAAATTGGATATCTTGTCTTGAGATTCGAATTCAAAATTGGATATCTTATCTTGATTTTGAATTCGAGTTTTGGTTATTTTGTTTTTGGAGCTAACCCTTAATGTTTTCTACTTGTCTACTTGATGAGCCGTTAAGTGGTGAAGTCTGAATTTTCTTGACGGCAAGGCCTCGATGGCGAGGCTTACGATTAGGCGACGAGAAGCTTGAAGCACTTACAAAAGTGGAACGTTATTTGATAGACTTCGTTTTATTTACCGTTGGAATTCTGTTTCCGCTAGCGTTTTTATTTAATTATTCGGGGTTTATTATTATTATTATTATTATTATTATTATTATTATTATTATTATTATTATTATTATTATTGCGATAATGGACGATTTATTTGAATAATAGTACTCAACCGAGTTTTGAGAACTAAATGATAATGGACTGGGCGAGACCCAAGGCGCTTGCCTCAGGGCGGTGAGTGAGCCAGAGAGTTTGGGCCTCCTTAAGAGGCCCAACTGGCCCAATAAGGACGATTAGGGGCGCTAGGCCCAACCCCACGCTTATAAATAGGGGGCGGTTACCAATTGTAAGAGACTCTTAGCTCATTTGAGAAATAAAAGCTTGAAATTCAGTTACTCTCTCTCTCTCTCTAAGCGGTTACGCTCTAAACTCTCTTTAGATTCTCGCATCACGATCCTTTCACCCTAGGTACCATACCTCATCTCTATGTTCTTGGATAGAACATATAAATTGATTCAATTCTTTGAGAGGTAGATTAAAATAAATTAATCAAATTGGTTTTGAACTTAAAAGGATATTGAGTCGTTTTGAAAATGTTATCAAAAACCTCATTTGAGTTCAAGTAAGAACTCGGGTTGTTCTGTCTAAGGAGAGAAGGGCTTTCAATTAGGCATTGTGTCCGACCAGCTTACCTGGGAACTTCTCGGGTCATTTATTGGGTGATGATGGGCCTTTTGGGTTTCGAAACTTATCACATCTTTTGAAAAAAAAACCCGAGTTAGTCCCCATAATTGTTGGGTTACTAATGTGATCCCTGATTTAGAAATTGGGGCGTTACAAAATCCCCCGGCTAACACTGAGGGGAGATTGTTATATTTTATAATTCGGTGTCACCCTTATGATTCGATGGGCTTAACATCCCACCCAATGGAGCATAATATCGCAGCCCCTTGACACTCTGTGCTATAATGAAAAAAAAATGTGCCCTCACTAACAGCAATTGCTTTTGGCGTAGTAGTAAGCGCTTGATTGAATAATATGTACATACTAACCCACTACATATATATATATAGAAGCCTAAAGGCAACAATAACTAGTCGTTATAAATATAATACTTAAGTGTTTACAATTCTTGAAAGAAATGGTTAGCCCGAAATGGCCTTCAACCTAGACACCTACATTTAACTACTCTATATGATTCCCTTGCAAGACAACCACACCAAAAGCAATATGTCGGGAACCTACCCTGCCGAAAATATAGACACTTATTGATCAAACCCTAAGGGTATTACACTAACATGGCAACACTCTACCCGATAAGACATATTTGTCATGCTCCTTGACTCTACAATGGATGGCCCATCGTTGAATTACGTGTTCTCTCGCTTGTTCGGTCCGACCAAATTTATCCTCGACGCCCACCTCATCTTTCTCGGGAATATCATGTGGTGAATCCTTGTGGACCGGGCGAGCCCTATGGGGGCAACGCCCTGGGGCCGCCCGCCATGTGGCGGGGCGTTTGCCACTTCATAGGGCCTGGGTGCGGCCCAAGTGGTCCACCCAAGCAAGTTAGTTGTGTGGGGCCCATACCCTCCCGCACTATAAATAGGTAGCGGTTATTTATTGTAAGGGCTCTTAACTCATTTTCCAAATAAACAAGTAAAATTCAGAGATTCTCTCTTCCCTCTTTTTCTCCTTCTCTCTCTCTCTAAGCATTCACCCATCCCTCTAGGCACTACTCTGCCTAGTAATGTTCTATACTGGAACACCTTGTCTTCGAACTCTTCAGGATCTGGTGGCGTCGCCCGAGATGCCTCCATAGTATCCTCCATCGCCTGGAGGTTGCCGGTCGTCCAAGCACAAGCATACAAACAATGGGGTGCGAGGGTTGTGACGCCCGGGGCCGACGAGGGCGGGGAGTGATCGCCGGTGCAGTGAGGCACGGACAAGGAGCGGCTCCTGACAGGCTTCTAGGCGGAGGGGCACATGAATGAACCGATCTCACACCCGAACAAGAGGTATTCCGAGACTGTATAGGGATGGACTATACAGTTGAGGAGGGCATAAATGATTTGATTGGTACTACTCATAACAACAAGTTGCAACTTCTTTTCGGGAGCCCAACTGATAAGAACTCCATAGTTAAGTGTGCTTTCCTTGGAGCAATATCGTGATGGGTGACCTCCTGGGAAGTTTTCCCGGGAAGTGCGCGAGTGAGGACAAAGCGCACTAAAAAGACTCGTGTTGTTACCGTGAGGCCAGTCGTCAGATCGGGATGTTACAAAGTGGTATCAGAGCCGACCTCTCCCAGTACGGTGTGGTTCGGGGACGAACCAAGCGGAAGCTGGTGGGCCTGTGACGCCCGGGGCCGACGAGGGCGGGGAGTGATCGCCGGTGCAGTGAGGCACGGACAAGGAGCGGCTCCTGACAGGCTTCTAGGCGGAGGGGCACATGAATGAACCGATCTCACACCCGAACAAGAGGTATTCCGAGACTGTATAGGGATGGACTATACAGTTGAGGAGGGCATAAATGATTTGATTGGTACTACTCATAACAACAAGTTGCAACTTCTTTTCGGGAGCCCAACTGATAAGAACTCCATAGTTAAGTGTGCTTGCCTTGGAGCAATATCGTGATGGGTGACCTCCTGGGAAGTTTTCCCGGGAAGTGCGCGAGTGAGGACAAAGCGCACTAAAAAGACTCGTGTTGTTACCGTGAGGCCAGTCGTCAGATCGGGATGTTAAAAGGGTCATCTTCCAAATAATAGTATATAATATAGCACAATGATGTATAGTTCATAAACTCAATAGATAACAATGCTAAACACAAGCAACATGTTGCATATAATATGGACCGGTCTCGCCCCGTTAGGGCAACTCGACCTCTCCCACGGGGACCAAGCGACCATGGCGGTGGACTTGTCTCGCCTCGTTAGGGCGACTCGACCTCTACTAGGAGGGCCCCATGACCAGGGCAGGTCGGGACCTAATGCTAAAGACGCACTTCACCCTAATTTATGCACACAGATTTGGTGTTTTGTGGGCATGTGGAACGGTCTCGCCCCGTCAGGGCGACTTGACCTCTACCAGGGGGACCAAGCGACGTGGCGCCTCAGCTCCTGAAGGCTTAAGCTCAAGACTAGTGAATTGGGCCTGGAGCGTATAAAGGCCCATGGAGACTAGACGAAGCCGAAATGTGATAGATTTTGGTTTAAGGTTTAGCCCCACTATAAAAGGCTAGACCCTTCATTGAATAAGACAAGTTCTCTAATTTACTCTTGCATTGATTGTCTTGATGGCCGAAACTCTAAGGCTCAAAACCTAGATCTGCGGCTCAAATCCCTAGATTGGAGGTCTTGACCTTTCGATTGAAGGCTCGATCTGCGATCGTCTCAACCTTTCGATTGTCCTGACCTCAACAAATATACATGCATGAATGCATTAGTTAGCCACACAACAAAATGTTCTCACAAGGATATGCGTCTCTAGTTAACATTTATTGTCTCTAGAGTACTCTTAAACAACGTCGGGTTCCCAAACAATTTGCTTAACAAGCAAGGAGTTCCTCCTGCACCCAAGTGGCCTCTCGCACCACAGTACTCCATCTTCTTGATGACTGAACTTAGTTCTCTTTCTCTTCTCATAAAAGTGTTATCACTTGGGTTAAATCTTGAACATTAGTAGATCAACTAGAAAATTGTGCTTATGTTCTGTTGGATTATGCTAACTTGAACTAATGTAGTTTACGCGATTGCAGAGTGTGGGAAGAACTAGGTTATGTCATGTGATGACAGGGTTTTTGAGAAGAATTATGGGCAGGCTCTGACAAGAGGTCTGAGCCATAGCCGTGTTGGGGTTCAAGAATTTTTCCCGGGAATGACACTTAGGGGTTATTGGGAACTTTTGACTAGTTAGGGTTCTGAAATAAAAAGATAAATGAAACCTCAATTTTATTAATCAATTCCATAATGAACTAACTCAAAAGGGAACGTTTTAAGTAATAATGAGAACCTCTTTGTAGAAGACTTAGGAGTTGTAAATGAATTGAGAAAAACAAGAAAATTCGACGATCCCAGTGTTGAGGAAGAACTGAATGCGGGTAGCACCTTTTTGCTCGTTGAACAGTTGTTTGACTATCCAAAGCATGAGCCTGAGTGACTGGAAAAGTCACTAAGTGCGGTTAGTACTCTGGCTTTTGAAGCTTTTGTCGATGAATTGACGTTTACCTTCGAGTGTTTCTTTGAGACAACTTTTAACTAGACACTTTGTGTTGTGAGGACGATACATTGTTTGGCTAATCATATTGCACCATGCACACATTTTGAGGTCAAATGTGATGGGATGTCGAGCCACGGTGAAGCCGTAAACAGTCATAAGATCGGGTTTTCACATAAGGAGAACACCAAAAGTGTTTCTTCGGCATAGCTAGCGGAAATGGTTAAACCAGGAGGGTTAGGACTGATTTGACTATGTCAGGGACAGTAAGCGACACCCAAGCGGAAATGGTTAAACACAAGGCCAGTGTTAGGACTGACTCGATGGTGCCCAACCCATACTTCCCGGAGCATCTTTTTAGCAAAACATTGCACTTCATACCATGGACCTAACTATATTGATGGTTTGATATTGATGAATATTGTTAACTTCAACATGATGACAATAATTATATGCTTATGATAAGCCTTGTAGAACCTATGTATTTATCCCCTTTATCTTGTACCTGTTGTTTGTAATATACTTTATTATGTGAGTTGACCTTCATACCTTCCTTGTTAGTATGTTTGTGTTTGGGCGGTCGGCAAACTGCCAGATGATTCTGGGCAGCTGGTTCGAGACGGTCCGCCACACGGGGCGGATTCGATACGAGATGCTTGATAGGCTCGACCCAACTACTTGTTTGATCGACCTCGTTGGTCACCGAGCATAGTACACGGGGAGAGTCGTTGAGGACAGAGTGGACGAGCATGGACACTTGACTCGAGGGATCTTACGAAGGATTACACTTAGCTACCACCTTCCGCCTTTAGTTCGTAGTGGACCTGGCACTGGACAGCGGCCTCCTACACCACCCCTTTCTTCTAGCGACGAGGAGGATCCTTATGAGGACCTTTCTACCCTTGGTGCACCTCACGAACAAACCCCTCAGGCCGTCGTCGACCCAGCATACATTCCTTCCACCTCGAAGGTCGTAGAGCCGAAGAGGGAGCCAGTTGTCGCATCTTCCTCTCGGGCCGCTTCTTCACGTGGCTATCGCGTGGCTCCCTTGGTATGCGTGGAGGAGAGGTTGGTTCGGTCAGAGGTGGTGGATGTGGAGACTGTTGTGGCTAAGGCCCAGTTCTGAGTGGCGAGATACGAGGTCGTAGACTTGGACACATACGTGATTACTGTGGAGGACTCTGACATAGAGTATGATTACACCAGTGAGGAGGAGGAGGAGGAGGAGGAGGATTGGGAGACCCGATTCTTTGAGTGATTGGGTAGGTGCTTTTGGTCGTAGCTCTGATCAGTCGTGTCTGTATTTTGGGGCAGGGTAGGTCCCCGACATATGACTTTTTGTGTGGTTCTCTGTCGTGGGAATTATAGGGAGTAGTCGAACGTAGGAGGTCTTGAGGAGGCCGTTTTGGGCTGACTTCTCACTTTTGAGGACTTGTACATATTGCCTTCGAGCTTATTCTTTGTCACTTTCTGCTACTTATGGTTACACCGGGGCTGTATATATATATTGTACATTAGTTTATGTTGTGCAATCTTGAGTTCAGTCTTTTATTTTTAAAAGAAAAGAAAACGAAAAAAAAAAAATTTACCTGCATTTTCCACTTATTTTATTAATGGTTTCTAAAGGGACCCTCGAGAAATCGGGGCGTTACAATTTTCAGGTTATTTCTATGGTTAAAAACTCAATCAAACTTCCATACAAGGTCTAGCTTGAATTAACTAAATTCTCAAGTTTAAAATCATACATCAATATTAGTATTTTTTGAAAGCTTAAGGCATGCATATTCCTCTCTTACAAAGTTTATAGCATAAGGCCAAACTTGGCAAAACCTCTAAAACAAAAATTTTGTGGCTTTCCAAAATTGATTCCATACAAGTTAATTTAAAGACCATATAAACATTTAATGTGAAAGCACTTAGCCTAAAAAATGCCACAACTCTAAAATCAACTCACAAAGTTTCAAAGCTTTGGGGTTTTTCCCTATTTCATGCATTACTCAATAAAACAACAAAGATCCATGGTTCAAAAGCATAAATAGCCATAGAAATACACTCCCAACCCCATAAACTCAAAGCTTGGGGGACAACTTACCTCAACACAAGCAAAAACCCGAGAAAAAGGAGATAAAGAAGGAGATGGAAGAAGGACGGGTGGAGGTTTGGAAGCTCCAAGCAAGAGATCCAAGAAAACTCCTCCACCAAGCTTTAAGAATCACCAAAAAGACCCAAGAACTCAAGAAGAAAAAGATGAATACAAGATTTTTCTCTTCTCATATCTCTAAACCCGCGTCTTCTCTCTCTCTCTCTATATATCGTGTGATTGAGAGGCTGGCTTTAAGCTCTCTTGATGACCACATGTTTTGGACATGTGTCCCTCCATAGGAGGTTTACATGTGTCCATGTGGGTCCCTCTTCCAAAGAAAATACCTTTCGGGACACAAATATTTCGGAGCAACTTGCTCCAAGACAGGTCGGTACACTTTCGACATGAAATTTTTCCCTGACAGAGGATTTTTTTATTTTTTAACTAATTCCTTTTCTTAACTAGAATAGTTTTGTGATTCCCGGATTTTCGAATCGGGATCTCGAATTTGTCCGTTCGTGGCACAGAAGTCATCTACTGGATATTTTCAATCGATGAGAAAAACCTTCCTCGGGTTTCTGAAGCTAAACCCTATCGATATTAAAGTCAAAAGTTCTGGAATTAAACATGCATTCTCAAACATAACACCACAAGGTCTTATTCCTGCTATGATTAAGAATCGGTGCTTAATTATTAATTTTACGGCGAGAGGTCGCCTTTCGAATATTCTGAATATTTATCAGGCTATGAGTACGATTCCAAACTTAGCATTTAAAGTGGCTACAACTTTATATATAGATATATAAGGCTTTTACATGTTTCACTTGCAAGTTACACTTCTTACAACACCCTTATGCCGGCCTCAGGTATGTCTGATTGCAACTCATAATCTTGGTTGAATGAGTCCGAGAGTTTATTGTGCATGTAATAACTTACTTTATTTGCAAACTATATACATAAAGTCTCTGCATAATCATTTAGACTTTTCTTATTGTTGAAAATTTGTTGTTAGTTAAGCTCTAAGCTTAACATTCTCATTCCGGTTTGATATTGTGTCCTACAGGTTATTTAGGCAAAATATCTCATGTTTAGTTATGGGAGTTGAAATAAACATTTAACTTGGGTAAGGTTACGTAGTCATGCTATATTGTTTAGTAAGCTACATGTTGAATCAGATTTTCATAGTTGTTCTGTTCTGTATTCTTTGATAAACGACATGATATTAAGTCATGAAACTACCCAAATACTTGCAAGTTTCAAGTAGATACATACATTAATCAATAGCTTTAAATCCTATGCACCTACATATCAGACATATATTCATGCTCAACTTTTTATTTCACATCTTGAAAGGCTCCAAGGAAGAAATTCCATCAAGGCCTTTTTCAATACGATGTGCTATGATGTCTTTTATAGTAGCGTCCCTGTAGATTGGTGGGTTTTCTTCCGATAACAATTCCTTTATTGGACCAATAACCTTTGACATTCCCTGTGATGATATGTTTACAAAGAAGCTTGCTATGGAAATTCTAGGGCCGACATGCCTTGATAAAACCCGGTGATAAACACTGCTGAACTGGTCATTTGTTATAAGCTGCACCAATAAAAGGGGGATTGATAGATATACTCATCAAAAGTTGTATATGTGAGCGTTTATTTTATATTTGCAAAATCGTAACATTTGATAGCAGCAGAAATTTGACATAACATTTTTATGACATTCTAACTGGGTAAATGTTACTAACTAGTAACTATATAGAAGTGCTGAAAATATTTAAGGTCACCTTTGTTGCATCATGCCTATAAAAAGTTTCTGATTTTTTGTTATTGGTCATGATAATTTTTTGCTTAGAACATCTATTAACCGCAGGGCTTTGACGAAAATATCAACAGAAGATATGGATTGGCAACCCTATTTCCATGTGTAGTTCTTTTCTAAGTTTGTGTTGTTAGTTGTTATAAAGAAAACAAGCACAACTAGGATTATCACAGGAAGTATGGTAATATGATTATCATGCAATTGTTTACTGTACTTACCTGCAGGAGATCCCCAATGTTTACCACAAGAGAACCATGGACTGGAGGAACATCAACCCATTGATTCTGATGAAGAACTTGAAGACCACCCATCTGATCTTGCAGAAGTATTGTCATGAAGTCAGTATCAGAATGCTTCGAAGCGCCAATAGTTAATTCGGGTTCAGGGCATGTGGGATAGTAGTGACCCAAAATAAATTGTCCTTCAGCAGAGTCCATTTCATTAAGGTAAGAAGGATTAAGGCCAAGAGCCTCTGAGAACAGCTCAAAGATGGTAAAGCCCAACGCCCTTACTTTCGTTGAATATTCAATCACAATGTCTCTGCAAATGCATAATCATTTTATCAAAGAAAAAAATAAATGGTCCAAATTTGATTTTGTTAGCACTCTGCAACTGAACTCCACAAGTGACATTGACTTCAAGCCATGTAACTAGTATGAAATATTAGAAAGTTGGATGCACATTCCTGCATTATTAGAATTGCTGTGAAGCACGGGTACTTTCAAATTGGCTACGCACCCGCACCGGGTACGTACCGGGTACCGGTACTCCGTGGGTACGCCATGGGTACTTCGAAACCATGTGTTTTTTTTTTACAAGCTTTACCGTGTGTTTGAATTGTTATTATATGCAAGATATATGAATATTGAGAGATTTGATATGTAATTAATAATATTATGTAACATAGATTATTTGATATCTATTTTTTTACTTCACTATATATATATTTATATATATTTTTAATATATATATTAACGTACCTATAACGTACCCGTACCTAGGATTTTCTAAAAATGTCGTACCTCGTACCCGGTACCGTACCCGTACCCGGTACCGCACCCGTACCTGTGCATCCTAGTAGAATTGTTATTTTGCTTATATGAAGCAAATATGAGATAAAAGAACAGTTCCAAAGCAAGTCTGTATACAATTTTTATTTTAAATTTAAGCCTGTGTCATGTAAAGATATGAAATACAAGGAAGTTTGCATATTCAAGAGTAACTGTTTAGCTTATATATATATAAAACTGCCAAGTTGGGGTGCTTTTGATTAGCTTGGTGAGAGTTTTTCTATTTTTTATTTTTATTTTACTAATAATACCCTTATACGAAAGATTTCTTGATGTTGTTTTCTACTTTTCACTATTATTAGTATGTACTTTAGAGCATGTGCATTGTGTTAGTGCCAAAATAGCAATAACAACATTACCTGCATACTTGTGGTATTTCTTCTGAGCTGGGAGGATCTGGATATACATTAAATGAAATTGTGTCCCTCCAGTTAGCAGCAGGGTCCGTGAAAAGGGTACTATTAGACATATATCTGACCTTCTTATTTTGATCCCGGGAGTAAAAGGGTTTCCTTGCATCAGCATCTTGTTCATGAAACCTGCGGATTCCGCTAATCATCTCATCCAAAACACCAACTGGAATACCATGATTGATCACCTGGAAAAATCCCCACTTCTTGCATGCACTCTGGATCTGGCCAACCACTTCAACATGCCTATCTTGAAGATCAATGATTGGGATGCTGAAGTTGGAATCACTTGGTGAGTTCTCAGTTTCAGGGGGATCTAACTTGGGAGAGTGAAACATGCGTGGGATCTTCATGACCCCAGAATCTAAGAGACCTTTTACACCCAGTTTTGTGTCATCAAAGGCTTTTACTTCAGCTTTTCTGTCATATCTGGAATCCTTGCCTGCCTCTAACTCGTTTGTGCCTGTGCCCACCATACTGGTAGAGTAGCAAAAAACAAAGTGCACCAGATCTAAAACCAATTATGATGATGCTAAGGTAGTGGTTGACAAATATGTGAACGAAATTAAGTGATTACTCTTCAATTAATGGATTTTATTTCTTAAAATATTAACTTTTTTTTTGAAAATTAAAATGTTAACTTTTAATCCTGAAGAAAATGATTAAATGTTTATTATTAGTCTTTTGAAAAAGAAAAGAAAAAGGCACGATTAGTGTTTTATACTTTATTCCATGATTGGGCAGCCTAGTTTGACTATGCAGTATGCCCGTTTGTTTGTACTTTGGCTTCCAGTAATTTCTTGTGCTTTATCTCTATAGTGTTTCTGATATCTTGTCTGGCTTGTTATAAATAATGTTTTTTTTTTACATCAGAAAGATAAATTATTGATCTCTGGACTTTTTCCATCCTAATTTATTTGTTCCATAGCTCTAACTGTTAGACCCGGATTTTCAGAACAAGTTAATTTCCGACTCACGCGTGGAATCAGTGTAAGCGTGACAGGAGTTTGATATTTGAGAAAGATTAATGAAGAAGAAAGTTCAGGAATTGCTCGAGGAATGTTGCGTTGTTGCTTTCGGAGCTAGTGCGAGTCGTCTGCACACCTGCCTTATGGCGAGCGTGTCCAGAATAGGCTAATTTCGCTTTTAAAACAATGTTTAGGCGATATTTCGAATTCTTGGAAAATTTAAAGATTCTCTTTATTTTTCCTTCGACCAGCGTTTCATTTCGGAACTCTGGACTGTACGCACGATAGTATTTACTTTTCGGAAGTTCGCCGACGCTAATTTCTTTGCTTCAAAACCCTATTTTCGAGCAATGGATGAAGACTTTTTCAATTCGGGACTTCTAACGAAGTTTCCGTTCGCGTTGCCCGATTTGTTTCGACGTTTCCAATCTTTCTTCAGTAGGAAGTTTTGTCGTTTGAGCATCACAGCAAAAAGTAGTTTTTCGGGACAGACTAACTTACACCGCTTTTGGCGTTTTGGATATCGTTTTTCCCAAATCCTAGATATTTGTTTTGAATTCTGGAATTCTGACGCCAGAATCTCTCTTAGAATTCCTCGGTGATCGTGCTGCAAAAATCAGAATCGCGAAATTTTCATTTTCCCGCGATTTCGCCTGCCTATAAATAGCTCAAAAAGCAAAAATTCCTTCATTTTCTTCCTATTGTGGCCGAATTTCGTGGAGAGCAAGGGGGGAGGATATTTTCGCGAAACCTTGACCAATCTTCGTGCAGTTCGTCCCTACTTCTAGGTATCGAGGTAACAATCATGAATCTTACCTCTGATTTCTGTTTCTGCTGAGTTTCTGAAGTCGTTTCTGTGCTCACAGTTTTGAGCTTTTTCTAAAATTGTCTGATTTCTTCGATTTCTTGCTTGGGTTATGTTCTCTATGTTCCCATGAGCCTAAAACCTCTGTCAGTAAACTCTGATTGTGATCCAGTTGACAGGGATCTGAAAAACTGTTTCAAAACTTTTTTGTCTCACATTTCGAAACTTTATTGTCGAAAAGTCATAATCTGACTTCGTGCCTTTAGGATTTGTTGTCACGGATGTCATGAGGATCGTTGCTGTCAAATTTGTTTTCAGAACTGATAACTTTGAAGTTTTGAGCCTTTATTTTGGACCATAATGCCCCTGGATAGTCGTATTTCGACCCGATTGTCCGAAAATTGTTCCGATAGTTTCTTTACCTTAGTTTTACCCTAAAACTACCTTGTGAATTGATTTGATCGAAGAAAAGGAGCCGAAGCCCTTTTTCCTTTAGGGCCGTGGGCTATTTCCTTTAGGGGGGAGTTTTTCGTTTTCGAAAACTTGTCTTTTCGTACCCGGATGTCGTATTCTGAAGCTTTAATGCTTTGTCTATCGTTTATGTATTGTATTGCGATCGAACTAATCGATTTTGTGTGGATTCTGCTTTGTTTTTCCTCCGAGGTTCAGTTGAAGGAACTTTGGAAGTTTCAAGGCATTCCTGTGAAGGAGATTTGATTTGCGAAGCTGGATTAGCTCGAGGTTAGGGAAACTTGCTTTATTTAGCTATGATTGCATGATAGGCGTCGATAAATTCGACCTATGCTTTATCTGATGTTGTATATGATGATGGTTTATTGTTATGAATGTTTTCATAGCTTATGATGTTGATGTTGTGTTGGATTGAGCGTTTTGACGCAACTTCGGAGTGGAGATTCATTGATCTGGTGATCTTTGATATTTCGGGTTGGATGAACAACCCTAGGCAAGTTCAGACGAGGGGTTTGAGACTTAGCCATTTGTTGGTATTCGTTGGTTTACTTAGACTTTCCCCGGGAAACTTCTTTTGGATGGTTGGTTTTCGGAAAACCTAGAATGAATAGAATTTTGAAAACTAGAGACTTTGGGAGACTTAGACTTTGAGAAATAAACTCATAACCTGACTAATTCAATTCGAAACGTTTTTACTAAACGAATAATCATAGGAGAACTAAAGGGGAAAATATTTACGGAAGACGGGGAAAAGTCGACCTTTGTTGTGGGTTTGGAGAGTTATTGGAATTGGGGAAAGCCACTAAGGTGAGCTATGGTGATGATTGAAAGTCACCGAGTACTCTAGTACTCTTGGGAGTGTTGTTCGAGTCGTGTTGTATTGACCGACACTGACTTTGGCTTTGATTTTGGGTTATCTTGTTGTTGGAGCCGTGTTGTATTGACCGACACTTAGTGCTCTTGTTGGTTGAGCTGTGTTGTATTGACCGACACTAGACCCTTGTGTAATCATGTTGATGGAGTTGTGTTGTATTGACCGACACTTACTCCGAGTTGTGTTGTATTGACCGACACTAACTCATGGGTTTGTTGAGATTGGGTTGTGAGCTAAACACTTTCGTGGTAAGGGCGATTCGTTGTTTGGCTAACCATATTGCATCAATCGGGTGAATAACGGGAATGGTTCACCTGTGCATATCATGGTGAATAACGGGAATGGTTCACCTTGCATAAATGATGAATAACGGGAATGGTTCATCATATGGTGAATAACGGGAATGGTTCACCAAGGATGAATAACGGGAATGGTTCATCCAGGATGGATTTCATCCAGGATGGATAACGGGAATGGTCCATCCATAGTGAAGAACGGGAATGCTTCACTTGTGGCGAACGGGAACGCGTCACAAATCCGGATTCATATTGTGCATTTCACGCATACATTCATGCTGACTTAGATTGTGTGCTGGTTGTTTATTGAAGCAATATTAGAGCCATAACATGCTAGGATTGTGTATATATGTATATATCAACATATATCTATACCCCATATCACATGTTGAGTGTATATCTACGTATTTCTGTGAGTTGACCCTAGCGCCTTGGCTTTGTTTGTATGTTTGTGTTTGGGCGGTCGGCCTGCTGCCAGATGTCGACGGTGGATTGGTTTTCGATGGTCTCTCCCTCGGGGGGGATCAGGTTTGAGTTGGAGGACCGTACTGACGAGCGTGGATGTCTGACGAAAGGAGTTTTACGACGCATGGAGCTGAGCTTCAACTTGCCGTCTTCAGTTCGCTGTGGACTCGGTTATGTGAGCAGTGAAGGGAGGGTAGGTTTAGGCAGGCGTCATATTTTGTGTAGAGCTCTGATTCGTCTTACTTTTGGGACAGGGTAGGTTTCCGACGCATGGCTTTTGTGTGGTTCTCTTACTGAGGGATCACAGTGAGTCAGTCGGACCATAGGGGTCTTTGCTTAGGCCATTTTGAGGCCGACTTTCTCCTAGTGGGTTGTAATTATAAACTTTCACACTTAAACTTCTGGGTCTGTATATATTTGCCTGCGGGCTTACTACCTTGGGAGTCACTGCGAGTGCGCGTGACGTGTAAGTACAGCTGAGGCTGTACATGTTTATATTTGATGTATATTGGTTAGTTTAGTGGTTGGGTTTTGGCTTTACTTCCTTATCGCTTTGATTTAAAGGAATAAAAAAAAAGTACCTGTTTTCCGCGTAAAGTTTATTCTTGGTTACTAAAGTGACACCTGGAAATCGGGGTGTTACACTAACAATTTGAGCTATCATTCAGAAATAATATAAATCATGTTTTAGTTTTATCAATCTCCGCTACGTTGACATAAAAAAAAGCAACTTATCTTTTTTTTTTTTGAACATAAAAAAGCAACTTATCTTTGAATGGGATTTTATGTATTAAGGGAATTTTGAATAAACAGTAATAAGTTGTAGAAGCCAGAAAAGTTATATTTAATTTTTAAAGCATTCCTTAAGAAATCAATAAGTGGAATTTTTTTATTGGAAGCGAAAACATTCAATGTATTATCATTCCAATACAAAAATTATACTTTTTATACTCACCAGTTACCACTAGTTAGAATCTCACTTCATTATTGGTGTCACAACTGAGAAGGTGACATATGTCAACTCCTTGCAAAATAAACAACCTGCTCACACCGATAACATCCCGCTAAACCATGCTTGCACTTTCCGATGTGTGTCTTTCATATGTGGCACATGTTGGAAACTGAATCAGAAGACGTATGATACTACAAAGTAACTCGACCATGAGGTGCACTAGTTGTCTAGTGAACCTAATGGGTTTGTTTCTGTTAGCCTCCTTACTATCCACATCGGCCTTGATCAATCTCAACTCTGAAATATCTACCACAGTAGCCCTGGTTGCCACTTGAGACATCGGATCGAGACTTTCTGTGTAAGTCACTAGAACTCTCGCCCTATCTATATTTCCTCGCTCAATAGTCAATGCCCTATCCAAAGTTAGATCATATGTCCGGGCTATGTGCTCTACAATAGCCCTAAACAAGTAACTTTTTATACCATCAACAAATATCTGAACCTGAAGCTACTCAATGGCACCAAAAGTGGCACATATCTTGATAATCTCATAAATTGAATGTTATACACAATCACTGACGTCTGATTGGTCTGCACGATCACATCAAACTCACATGCTCAACTATCTCAAACGCTCTAGGTAAGACATGAGCCAATAACAAATAGGAAAAATCATCTCATAATGGAGGAGAGCTAACTGGCCTCACATAAAGCATAGTCTCATACCATCCCTCGGCTACATCACGTAGACGAGATGTAGGTACCTTTCCCATACGATTGTGAAAACACCCTAAACCTTGAAATTTCTCAGATACTTCATCCAGAAAATCTTGAGAATCCTCCTATACATCTAAGCCACTGAATGTAGCTTAGTGAAAGTTGTTAGTGAAACCTTTATCCCTCTAGGAAAAATGGGTAGCTGCTCTTGTTGAGCCACTTCTTGGCTAGTTTCGGACACAACTTCACATTTTTCCCCTTGCGGTTGGTGTTGCTCCCCAACCATCTCCTAAACCTTGAAGCTCTTGTTAAAAATTTTGTATGTCAGCCGCTATTTGGGCTAAGGTTGGGCCCCCACGCCTAGCTTTGGGAATCTAAACTTCTAGCATCACACTAACTCGCCCACGTTCACCGTCGCGATCACCGCTTCTTGAGGTTCTCCCATGGGGTTTGGGAAAAATCTCATATGGAATTGGCTATCTAGAAGGTCTCTTCTTAGGGGGAATCTCGATTTATGATAAGAACGAAAATAAGACAATTAATATAATTGTGGAAAGATAAAATAAAATTTCACCAATAAATATATATATAAAGGAGATTGATCTTTTGCATTAAATACATAAGCAATAAACTATAAAGTCTCATTGACCAAATTACTAATCAAATGTCACATTTGCCTCAAGGTTGTAGTTATGAAATATTTTAAAAATAAAGTTTTGGAAATATTATAATTTTTTAAATATTATAAAAACTTTACTCTCATTTTAAATAAATATTTTATCAAATTAAAATATTAACTATCAAAATAAATTGAGGTAAACTAGGTACTATTTTCATATGTTAAAATATGAAATTCAAATTAATAAGTAATAAAATAATATTTATTATTTTAAATCTAGTATATATTAGTGATCAAAATTACTGGAAAAAATAATTATGATCAAATTTGAATAAATTTAAATTTATTAAATAATATTTTATGCTATTAAAGTAATACTAATTATAAATTTAACTTTTAAAATTACTTTATTGTTGATAAAAGTATAAAATAAATATTTTCTTATAAATTACTTGATGATATTAAAATTTTATTACTTTATTCGAAATATTTTAAATTCATTTAATTATTTTTCAAATTATTAAATAAATGAATAATTAAAATTACTTCAGTGCTAATGATTGAATGCTAACTATTAAATTTGAGTAATATGAATTATTATTTACACAAAGAGATCATTCTAATATTTTTATGAAAATATCTCAAATGTCAAGAGGTTTCAATCTCACCTGGCGGTTGTAACATCCCGACTTTCGGGTAGTCACAATAGTAACCTATTTCTAAACTAAGTGCGGAAAAAACAAGTATTTTTATTTTCTTTTTAAAACAAGACTTGTCCAAACAAGGACTTAACTCAAAGCTTAAGACATAACCTGATATAACATATATATATATATAGGGGTGAGGCAATATGGGTTGGCGGGACGGGCCCAACCCGCCACTAACCCTCCGAAATGCGGGTTGGGTTCGGCTGGCCCATTTTTGGCAAATAAAAAAAGATGTGTAAAATTCTGGTTCACGCTCAACTGATGTCCTACGCGATGCTGGAACAATAGCTTTGACAATTGCACAACAGTAAAAAAAATTAAAGCATAAAATAAACAAAACACAACACAGAAGTTGTTAACCCAATTCGGTGAAACTTCGCCTACGTCTGGAGGGTTTTCACCCAAAGAAAGGAAATCTACTATCTCAAGATTTAGGAACTACAGACCCTCATGAACACCTAAGCTCATAGTTCTTCTCCTAATATACCTAGTATATTTCGGTGCCCATTAGGGTGGGCAACTTTAAAACCGATCCACCGGTGGACCAATGCTTAAATACCTTTGGACTCAAGATTCTTGGAATATTCTATAAATGGATGGTTATGATTAAATTGATGAACAAAGGGTACAAAAGTAAAATCAACTTCAAACCCTAAAATCAGCTAACTGTTCTCTCCCTCTCTCTTCCCCTCTCTCTCTCTCTCAGCCGCATACTGCTCTCAGTCTGCCTCTCTCAGATCTGTTCTCTCATCTTCCCCTACTTCACTCCATTCCCATCTTTCTCTTCCTCACTCGACCCCCTTATTCCCCTTATTCCCCTTCTTCCTCCGATCTGCTTTTGATCTCATGTCGACGGCCATCTTTCTCACTCCCTTTTCTTCTTCCTTTGGTTTGTCACTCACAAAACCTTCAAATCATAGCGAATCGGTGTTGTTCGTGTCACCAACCCTCATATCAGAGCGGATCTGCAATCGGAACAACCAGATCGAAGAGGTGTTGCGGTCATAACGGAACTGTAAGGAACATGCAAGAAGCCAAACGGATCGGAGGCACCACCACATCTTTTGTAAGCAGTAAATCGGAGAGAATCCAACCCCCTTTCTGTTGTAAAATTAATGATTTCAGTTGTAATGTTCGTGATTTGAGTTGTAAATTTTATGATTTGAGTTGCACGTTTTTTTTTCTCTTCTGTGATGACCTTCCCTTGCAAATGTTGTGATTCTTCTTTAATTAAAATTTATTTTTCTCTTCAAAAAATAATACAAGACCCTTTATCCAAAGCCATGGATCTATAAATGAGAACAAGATGATATCATTTTTTTTTCGAATAACAAGATAACTCTGTTGTTGAAGACTGGGCTCCTAAACATATCAAATACAATTTTTTTAATAACAAGATAAATATTTTGAAGTTAATCAGTCTGCTTAATTGTAATGAAGGCTTGTAACTTGTTAATCGTTATCTCGTTGTTTTATTATTTGATATTTAGATGACAATGAAAGGCTCTTGTAAAATTAATGATGAGATTAATGAGTTGAAAATGGAACATTTCCAGCGCAGTTTTTCCAAAAAAAAAAAGATTAATATGGAATTGATATGATAATCGGGATAAATTAAAAGACAATGGTGGCAGCGGACGGCGGCGGCAGACTGCGGTTGGAGGTGGTGTGAGTTTGGTGGTTTGGGTTCAATGAGGTTTAATGGAGGTTGTTCAATGAATCTGGGCTCATGGAGCTCAACATCTCTATTTTTTATATATTTTTAATTTCTAATATATTATGAATTACCAAAATAGCCATGGTGCACCGATGGACCAGTTTTAAAGTTGTCCACCCTAGTGGGCACCGTATATTTCTACTTAGTATTTCCCCCTAAGTATGAGAGCCCCTCTCACTTTCTCTCAATCACTGCCACAATGATTGGTAAAGAACACAACCTTGCTTTATTGAATCAGTGAGCAAGATTTGTTCACAACAAAACATGGACTAAGACAAATAACAATCCTAAAATACTTGATCTTTTCTCTCTGTTCTTCAGTGGGTCTTCACATTTTAGGTCTTCATATTTATCTGCTTCAGCAGCCACACTAGCCTTTCCAGAGGCTGAGGCAAGCAGTCCAACAGCAGCAAATCAAAACGCAATCTTCCAAGATTATGATTGTGTTACAATTCAAATCACCATTAAAACAATAGAAACAAATCTTCAATCAGATATTGTTTCAACAAATTAACAAGCCCACAATAAATGACCAAGATACAACTACTTAAATCGTAAGTGACCACAAAACAAATCTTCACGAGATTCACTAGGGAACACATAAGCACTCCAAGTAAGGAACTAATGTAATGTGCTACGCATGAGCAGATGACACAACATCTGCTTCGACATCAGGTTGTTTTTGACAAAATGGAAGACAACCAAAAGTAACAATAATCTCCCCATTTGCCAAATTTTGTCTAAAACAACTTGAGTATTTGAGAAGATAAACATACATCCCCCTTAGCAGCGGAACTTCCCCTCAAACGGTGCAACCCACTTGCAACAACATATACAACCCACAACAAACAGTTAGCATCATACTTGACAGCTTCCAGATGCACATGTCACAGCAATGTGATCAACAACAAACAACAAGTTAACTAAGACTTGTAAACAACACCAACTTGGAGTACTACACGCAACTCCCCCTTTTTAACACAAATTTGAAAAAGGGTGCACAAAAGAACGCATGAAGAAGACATACCCAGAAGATATCACAAAACAGTAACAAAATCAGTACTTATAATAGTACACATAACAAATGGTCATAGAGTTATTGCAGCCCAACATCAGCAAGAAAGTCCATGATCTCCTTGCACTCCAGAGCTTCTTGACTACACTCTCTCTCACATAAGCAATCTTTCCCGGGCAAACACATTTCCACTTCTGAACACTTGCTTCAGGATGGAATGACACATCGTCCAGAGTAGCAGGGGGAACATTCACAAGAACTCTCTTGCCATCTACCTTCTTTCTAGCAGGGGGCACAATGTCCTGGACATCATCTTCAACATTCTTCTCTGAATCACTAACAGAAACTTTCTTCCATTTCAGATATCCTGTCTTGGTACACAGACTCTCCTTCTTTTCTTTCTTCTTGTCCAATACAGCAACAACTTCCTTCTTGGTCTTGGAGAAATGACAATGATTTTTCACAATCTTTTTCTTTTTTTTCTCTTTAAGCCCTTTTGGTTTTCACTCTTTCCTTGCTTGAACAACTTGTGAATTGATCCTTGGTTGATCATGTTGTTGAGGAAATCCATATAGTCTGTAACAACAGGGCCTTATATGACCATATTTTCCACAGTAATAACATCTCCAGGTTGAGTTCTTGGAGTTTCTGAATTGTGGGTACACATGTTGATTAACATGTTGGGACTTGTGGTTCGACATCAGAAATTCAGTTTGCCGTTTTGGAGGAACAATTTTTTGTGTGACAGCTTTGGCTTCTTTTGTTGTAGTTCCATATTCAAATTCTATTCCCTTCATATCCTTAGTTGTCTTTCTCACTTCCCGAATTTCATCCAACACATTAGAGCTATTATTTAACATACGAATAGATTTTGTCATACCTTCTAGCTTTGAGTTCAGAAATGTTACCTCCTCTTGCAACTTGGCATTAGTGATATGAAGTTTCTCTTTCTCAACCACCAAGTCATTGACAGTTTTCTTCAGTTTTACCTCATGCTTGCATGCTTCTTCCTACTTGATATACATCAACTTGTATGTTTTAGCTAGCTCCTCATCTGAGATGTCTTCTGTTGGTACATGTTGTCTTGCATTTTGTCAAAACAACCGATTGTCGAAGCAGATGTCGTGGCATCTGATTCTGCGAAGCTAGGGCATTAGCCCTCAGCTTGAATTTCTGTTGTGGGCCCTTTGAAGATTATCTGAAGATATGTTTTCCGTGTTACTTGAGAGTCAAGTAGCTATTCCAGAAGGGTTCTATCTTTACTTGTGCAATAAGTAACCAAATCTATCAAGATTGTGTTTTGAATTGTTGTTGCTGCAATCTGTTACTTCAGCTCATGCTAACCCTAGAGCCCATTCTACCGCTGCCGAAGTATATAAAATGGATGAAGACCTAAAACATGAAGATCACCGAAGCTATTTAGAGAGATCAAGTGTTTTAGGATTTGTCATTGTGCTTTGTCCTTTGTTAGTTGTGAATCCTGTTTGCTCACTGATTCTATAAAGCAAAGAAGGGTTCTGTGTGTTTGATTGCCTTCAAACTCTGATTGTTGATTGTGTTCACCAATCACTGTGGCAGTCATTGAGAGAAAGTGATAGGACTCTTATACTTAGGTTGAGATACTAAGTAGAAATACACTGGGTAGATTAGGAAGTGAACTATGAACTGAGGTGTTCATGAGTGTCTGTAATTCCTGAATCTTGAGATAGTGGATTTCCTTTCTTTGGGTGCAAACTCTCCAGACGTAGGTGAAATTTTTTCACTAGGTTAACAATTACTGTGTTTTGTTGTTTCTATTTTTAAGTTCTGTTTTACTGTTAAGCGATTGTCGAACCTATTGTCTCAGCATCGTGCAGGACAATCGTACTACAGGGAACCTGAATTACAATTGGTATCAGAGCAGGCACCATGTTCTGGTTGGGTGAGCTCTAGTGAGTTTGATTCAAGTTCTAATGGATAACAAGGAGGGAGGATCAGTCAATAGGCCACCCATTCTGGATGGTACTAACTATGACTACTGGAAGGTTCGCATGATAGCCTTTCTCAAGTCAATTGACAATAAGACTTGGAAAGCTATTGTCAAGGGTTGGATGCACCCTACTAAACCTCAGGTTGAAGGCACCTCTACCACTGTTGTGGAGAAACCTGAAGAGGAATGGACCAATGTTGAAGATGAAGCTGCTCTTGGAAACTCAAAGGCTCTAAATGCTATCTTTAGTGGAGTTGATAAGAATATGTTTAGGTTAATCAATACATGTACTGTAGCAAAGGATGCTTGGGAAATTCTGAAGACTGCACATGAAGGAACTACTCGAGTAAGGATGTCAAGACTTCAGATGCTTACTACTCAACTTGAAAATTTGATGATGACTGAAGAAGAGACTATCTCAGAATTCCACATGCGTGTCTGTGACTTGTCTAATGCTTCATTTGCTTTGGGAGAACCTATGTCAGATGAGAAGCTTGTAAGGAAGATCTTGAGATCTCTTCCCCAGAAATTTGCTATGAAAGTCACTGCAATTGAGGAGGCTCAAGACATTGAGAACATGAAGGTTGATGAACTTATTGGTTCTTTGCAGACATTTGAGTTGAAACTGAGTGGAAAGTCTGAAAAGAAGAATAAGAGTCTTGCCTTTGTGTCTAACACTGATGAAGGTGATGATGAAGACTGTGAGGGTGAAAACCTTTATGAAGCTCTGGCTATGCTAGCAAAGAAATTCAACAGAGCATTGAGAAAGATTGACAAAAGAACCAGACCTAATGTCCAAGACATGAAGTTCGATAACAAACCCAAGTTTTCTAATTCACAGAGGAAGACCAAGGAAGAAGAAAGATCTGGTCAGAACAAAGGAGTTTAGTGTCATGAATGTGAAGGACATGGTCATATCAAGTCTGAATGTGCCACCTATCTAAAGAAGCAAAAAAAAGGTATGATGGTAACTTGGTCAGATGAAGACACTGAAGATGAGGAGGATATATCTGCAAACAAAGTCAATGCTTTCTCTGGAACCATCTATGAGTCTGAGACAAGTGATGAGGACATCTCAGATGAGGAATTGGCTGAGACTTACAAGCTACTACATAACAAGTGGGAAGAAGCATGTAAACTTGTGAGAGATAAGCAAAGTGAGATAGAACAACTTGTTTCTCAGAATGAAAGGCTGAAAGAGCTCAGCACAAAGCTGAAGAAAGAGCTGGAGGAATGGCAGAGTAAGTTTAATAATGCTGATGTTATGTAAAAGGCTAACCTAATGAAGATATAGTTTTGTGCATCTATCTTCTTCTAGTCTCATTGTTTCTCATTTTCAATTCTCTTTCATTGTTCTGTGCTCTGTTTGTGTTTGCTCTCAGTTCATCACGTCTCAAAGTTAAGGAAATAATGATTCTGTCAAGGCAAAGATTGAAAGAACTGCTAAAGGAGTCAAATGCATGGGTTTGAAGAGTGGTTCTTCTCAACCATCTTCTGTGTCAAAGAAAGCTCCTAGGAAGACGAAGACAAGAAACCCAGCAAGAAAGACCTACATGTCAAAGGCTCAGAACAAAGAACCCACAAATGTTCCTCACTATGAGGATGTTACTGATGGAGAGGAAATCAATGATGAAGATTCTCCAGTGAAATCGCCCCCTGATGTTGTGCCCGATGTTGAGATATCTGGGTCTAAGGAAATTTCTGATCAAGAAAATCCTGGAAATGATTCCACTTCTCATGAAGATTCAGGCGATGCTACCCAGCCTGATATTTCTGTATCATCCTCTTCGAAGGATGCTGATCTAAAGAATGACAACTCTGAGGATACCAATTCTGAAGAGCCAATCCAAGCTCCAGCCCCTGTTCAGGACATCTCTGATGATAATACTGATGATGTTCCTCTGACTGAGTCTTTTCCTGATAGTGTCGCTGCGAGGATGAAGAGAAAAGAAGGGTCTCTACTCCTGAAACCACTCCTTCTCCACCAAAGAGATCCAAGTCTTCTCCTATAACCTACCAGTCTAGACAGGCCAAGGTGAAGGGTAAGGGAAAGCAAAAGGAAGAAAAGACTCCCAGTGAGAAGAAGAAAAGGAAGATTCCAATTGAAATTGAAGACTCTGAGTCAGATGCTGAAGCCGATGTCCAGGACATTCGACCTTCGGAGAAAAAGAAATATTCTGGTAAGCGTATTCCACAAAATGTCCCTGTTGTTCCTATTGATAGAGTGTCTTTTCACTTAGAAGAGAATGTTCAGAAGTGGAAGTTTGTTTGCAAGAGAAGAATGGCCAAGGAAAGGGAAGTTTGCCCTGATGTTCTTGAATGCAGAGATGTTATTGCTCTTATTGAGAAAGCAAGTCTGATGAAGGCAATTCAGAATGTTGGAAGGTGATATGAGAAGCTTGTGAGAGAATTCTTGGTGAATCTCTCTGTTGATGTTGGTCTTCTTGAGAGTGATGAATTCATGAAAGTCTTTGTGAGGGCTTAATGTGTTGTGTTCTCACCTGCTGTAATCAATCAAGCACTTGGAAGAAGTGCTATTGAATTCGCTGATGAAGAAGTGTCCATGGATGATGTGGCCAAGGAACTTACTGCTGGTCATGTGAAGAAGTAGCACAGCAAGAAATTGTTGTCCACTGAAAATCTTAGTGTGAAGTATGCAATCCATAACAGGATTGGTGTTGTGAATTGAGTTCCTACTCAGCATACCTCTGGTGTTTCTGCTACCCTTACCAAATTGATCGATAAGATTGGCAAGTCTATTGCATTTGATTTTGGAACGTTTGTTTTTTAGCAGACATTGAAGCATGATGATACTTGTGCTGTGAAGCTTCCTGTTTCATTTCCTTCACTTCTTACTGAGATAATTCTCAAGCAGCATCCTCAGATACTCAGGGCTAATGAAGTGGCTATGTCTCGTGGAGTTCCAATCACTATGGATCAACGCTTGTTTATGGAACCACATGTCCTAGACATTGCCATGCCAACCAGCAGGACATCTGCCTCTCCTGTGACTGAATCTGGCACTCAGGCCATCAAAGCTGAATTGTAGGAAGTCTCCAAGGCTTTGCATGAGACAATCAAGGTGAGCACTGCCAGGAAGCTCAAGGTTGATGCTTTGCTTCTCAAGCTGCAAGAAGAAGAACGCCAAGGAGAAGAGCAAAGTGCTGCTGCTACTGCTGCTCAGGATGGGAGCAATGAAGAGGAGGAAGGATCTGCTGAAAGTGAGGAGGAGAGTGCAGAAGAGTCTGGAGAGGAATCTAGTTCTGACAACTAGTCTGATATGTTATTTTGCTACTTTCTTTTGTTTTTGGATGTATTTGTGCACCATTTGCAAATTTGTGCTAAATAATTGTTTTTTTATTTATATATATTGTGATCAGACAATTTTATCAAGTTGCTATTTATCAAACTTTTTATAATTATTAATTATAATAGAAAAACTATTGTTTGAATTAAAATTAGTAGGAAATTATTTTTAATTAATTTTCATTAATACTTTCCCAACCTAGTTAATACGTAGAAGTTGAACCTCTAATATATATATGTGTGTGTGTGAGGAAAAATACTTAGGTTAAATCTTTCAAAATGACTTTTCGCATCCATCAGTTTCTTCTTTTAGGAGTTTTGTTCATTGCCTTGCTTTTAATTTCAGGTAAGGAGCACAAAATGGCAGTATTATCTCTCGAGTTCCATTTCCAATTTACATTTTACTAACTCAAAATGAAAACTAATTTGATTTATTATATTATTTGTTCTTAGTTTATCGATTGAAAATGAACATACATGAAATTTTGGGTTTGCTTTTAAAAATTGTATTTTTCATAAATTAAAATGGTGGATCTATATTAGGTCCTAAAATAAAAAATAATTTGGTTTCAAATGAAGAGACATTTAGAGATTTTGGGTTTAATAAAAGTTCAAATAACAACAAATTGAAAATTTTCAAAAAAAAAGTAAGCAACTCCAAGTGAATAATTTTTTTATTTGTTGTGGTTGCAGGACAAGCAAATAATGTTGATGGTGGTATAGGTTTTCAGCCAACAACATGCCATGGAAAATGCAATACAAATGCAGATTGTAATAAGGTTTGCCCTAAAGGTGGCTATTGCCTTGGAAGACCAGGACAGACATCGATTTGTTGTTGTACGAAGCAATGAGTTGTATTACACTCTATATTTCATTATATTGAATAAAATGTGATTTGAACTTATTAAGAGTTAGTAAAAACTTTATGTAAAAGTTTTGATTTTCTTAACCATGCATACAATTTAAAAAAGATATAGTTCATTCATGTACTCTTATTTCAAAAAAAAAAATATGAAGTATAGACGTTTAACTTATTGAAGAAAGTACATGACATAATAATTTGAAAAGGTGCTGACAAAAAAAATCAATATTTGATAAGTTTTATTAGCATAGATTCTTTATATTTTATTTTATTTAAAATGTTACACTTTAAATAATTACCTTGGGAATTTTTTTTCGTTTAGTTTGTTCGGTGATCCCAACTAAATATTTGAATAAAATATAAATTTAGGCTTAACAACACTATTAGTCCCTCATTTATACCCTTTTGTATAGTTCCCTAAACTAAAAAGCTTGCATTTTTTGTCACTCAAGTTTACCTAAGTTAGCAATGTTGGTCTTCCATCAAATTTCGTCCAAGATTTAACGGTTTGTGGAAAAAAAATTAATTAAAATTAACCGAAACCCAAAATATCGTCATATTTATCTTCTTCTTTCATCCTCTTTAACCTCAACCTCTTTCTCATCTTCATCTCCTAGCACTTAAAAAGCCCAGAAATAAGTTTAAAAATTAAATAAAGTTTTATAATACCCCAAATCATAGAAAATCTCTGACCCACAATCCCAAAGTACAAATCTGACACAAACCTTGTTCATATCATTATCTCATCCACCAACACCTGAACCTGAGGAACCTATGAAGGAACAACCAACCAGACCAAAACATGATCCGCCAATTACCCAATCGTTCTCACTGTACACTCGCTTCTCCTTTCAATTCTCTCATGAACAACCAATTACATCATTTTCCTATTTTTCGTCTCTTGAGTCTTGATTACTTCTAAATCAAAGGTTATTGTTAGATTGTACATTTTGGGTGTTTCAGTTACGGAAAAGTTTCGGTGGCCATTTCAGCGTATCGATTGTGCATAAGTTGATTACTGATTTCTTGAGTTTTCTTTACATGAACATATTTAGTGTGGAAATTCTCAGTGTTAGGTGATTCCCTCCTTAATTGGGCCACACAACTTTATTTTATGGAAAGAAAGAAAAAAAAGAGTTCCTTTTGAATGGGCAGTAGCCCAAGATTTGTTTTAAAAAGTGTTTTAACCCTTGTTTTGAAGTGACACAGCAACACACGTCGTCAATAAGATTCACGTTGAGCATTTGGCCGCAACTTTGTGTTGACAATAAGTTTTTAGTTCATAGGCATACTTTCTGGTACATCATTTGTTCTCTGTTTTGGGAGAAATTTTAGTATGTCATTCGTATCTGTGAGCTCTTTATTTTAACCCTTTTATTTGGGATTTATCTTCTCTATTGTTTGGGTGGTTTGCCTTTTTGCTGTGTCTTTTTCAACCTTTCTTTGGTGTAGCTTTTCCATTTTTGTTTGCGGGCTTATTTTCACCTTTTTAGGTGAAGCTTTTGATGTCGTGGGACAGTATTTTGTAACCATTATTTTTCTAAAGTGGATTACATTCTAGTTCATGCTCGTGGTTTTTATTCTCTCGATATGAGGGAAGTTTTCCACGTTAAAAGTTTCATGTGTCTCTACTTTATTTACTGTCATCTGTTTTTGTCACCGTTGGAAGTCGGATTTGCTTGAAAGTTATTTTGTTCAGGTTCTCACAAGTGAAGTGGAGTTTTTCCTGCTCCTAATTTTTTCCGCTGCCCCACTCTAGTTCCCAACTCCTAGAACCGATGATGATACTATGTGCCAATGTTTGTGTTAAGTATTAATTTACGTTGGAAATTTCAATTTTTATGATTTAAAATATCATGTTTCAAGAGCGAAGTGAAAAGGATTCAGTGGTTAATCAAGCTAGCATTGGTGGATTTGACAAAGAAGTTAAAGCACATGATCTTGCGGAATTTCTGGAAACTCGAATTGGGCTTGTATACTGGGTTCCTCAAGCACGGGTAATCTTCCCCCAATGAGAATTGGTCACCATCAGCGTTTGAATTTTAGTATGGAGAAGAGTCTTCAGTGGCAGACAAGGCCCAGGTCCCCTGAAAGGGGGCGCCAGAGAGGGTAAGAGCCTCGTTGTTCCTGGACCCTGTCGCACCACGAGGTGTTATTAACGATTCAGTTGTTCGAAAATGCGGCCCTAATCAGGTAGTTAATTTCGTTCAAGGCTAAATATTGGCAAGAGACTATAGTGAACAAGTACCGTGAGAGAATGATAAAAAAAGACTTTGAAAAGAGAGTTAAAGAGTGCTTCAAATTGTTGGGTGGGAAGAGGATGGGGATCGACAATGTGTCTCGGTTAGATGTGGAACGATACACGTCGGCCCGTCAATCAACTTGAGATATTGACCGATGCGGATTTTGGTGGTGGTCAAAGCCCAGGCCGTTAATATGCTTGTCGAGACGTCATCATCATGATTGTGGATGACAGCACGCGCCGCTTCGGCGTGCTTCAACACTTGCATGCTCCTGCCATAGGCATATTGGCTCCCCATTCGGCGTGTCTTGAAACACGCACCAAGGAGTCTGACATGTGCATTGATTACCTTGACTCCATTGTCGTACTTATTTTTCACGGTATTTTGCAATAAGCTCCAAACTGCCTTGCCCAAAAGGGCTGTGTTGGCCAGATCCATGTCGTGCACACCCAGTCCACCATATTCCTTTGGCTTGGTGAGCTTCTTCCAACTAACAAGATGCCAACCTTTGCCTCCTCCCTTTCCCGACCATATAAAAGAACGCATGATCTGATTTATTCTAGCAGTAATCCCACGGGGCATGTTGAAGACTTGCATGGTATAGGTTGGGATCGCCGCTATCACTGATTTAGCTAGACACACCCTGCCAGCAAGATTAAGCATGTTGGCTCTCCAAGAATTCAGTTTCCGTTGGATACTCTCCAAGAGAAAATTAAATCTGCTCCTTTGTACCCGCCCTCCACTTAACGGAAAGCCTAAGTACTTCCCCAAATCATTGACAAAAGGAATTGGGGCAATGCCAGCAATACTATCCTTCACCATAGAACTCACTCCTTTTGACACAATTGCCTTTGACTTGTTCAGATTAATTTTGAGCCCTGAACTATCACAGAACCTTTGCATCGTGGAGGCCAAGAGTTGGACCTGGGACACAGAAGCCTCACAGAAGAGCAACACATCGTCTGCAAAAAACAGGTGCGAGATTGGAGGACCATTCTTGGAGATGCGAATAGGCTTCCACTCCCCTTTGTCCACTAAGCTTTGAATTATAACTGAAAGCCTCTCCATGCACATCACAAAGAGATAGGGGGACATTGGGTCTCCCTGTCTGAGACCTCTACCCGGTTTGAAAGACTGTAGGCGACACCCATTCCAAAAAATAGAAACCTGAGAGGAGGTGACACAACTCATGATGAGATTAATAATAACCTCCGGAAAACCATAGAATCTGTGTTAAGTTAATATAATTACTACCTATAAAGAATAAAGTCATAGAGTGCAGAACCTTAAATTACAGCTCATACAGAGTAATCTATTATACAATTGTTCTCTTCAAACTTAAACAAAATGACACTACGCATTACCAAAAAAAAAAGGACACTACGCAGATTTCCATTCAAAATAAAATGTATATCACATTATAATTTTAATCATATCAGTTCCAAATTCCAATATAAGACATAATGGTCAAATGTCCTCATGCACACAAGTTTTAATTAAGCACATGCACCCCCACACCAATATTCATGAAAACCATGAGATAACTTCCCTCTGTATAGCGTATCTACTTTTATTGCTTGTATCATCATATGCTGAAATCTTCTTCAACCTGCACCACTAGAAATCTGCTCAATACCTGCAATGTTTCCTGCTAATATTGCAGAAAATCATTTTCCTGCTAATTATTTTGCAGGTTCCTTGTACGCATGTAATACCTTCATGGATAATTTTAATGACAGACAGATTTATTTCCTCTGTTCAATTCAGTTTAACCATGTTACTTATATTTTGAACTGAGTTCTAAATGAATGTTGCACAATTTATAAATTTTTTACCACGGTATCTTCCACAAAATGTCTGTTCGCTGTTCTAAAACGATAGCGAACCAATTTTAGTGACATTCAGCAGAGAATGTGAACTGTCATGATTTCCAACAATGGTAGGAGAAATATAAGATTTTTAACAACGCTTATATGGAGCTTCAAGCCTTCAATGAACTCAACAAATTGACACTTGACAGTAACAAAAAGTTGAAAGATAGCTTGACACCCACAACAAGAACATATGATCAGATGTTATTATCATCTAAAACAATTCATGCTCTTCCGTCCTTCCGTAGAGCATTAAACTAAATAAGGTTTAATCTTATGCCTCTAAAAAGTAAAAAAATGACGTTCACTAAAATTTAAGTAGCTACCCGTTTGAATATCAAAGAGCACTTATTGGAACTTATTTAGTGCATTTTCTAGGGTGCGTTTGGGAAAACAACTTATGTAAGCGCTTATTATTGAAATAAGTTGAAAATAGGTTATAAATCATCATTAGCTCTTTTTCGTAAGCTGCTCTCAACAGCTCATGAAAATAAGCTGAAAACAGTTTGTAGGTAGACCATAAAGCTCTCTCATAACAGTTTGTAGGGCTTATGCTATAAGATAAACTCAAATAAACTCTTCCAAATGGAGCCCTAGTAGATAAGCTCCCATAAAAGCCAGTGTCCAAACGCAGCAAGAGGCACAACCTAACCATGATAAATCCAGGCTAAAGCCAACTCCATGAGATTTGAGAATCAGGGGGAACCTATCCAATACCTTATATTTTCTTTCACAACCTTAAAGGTTGCAAGTAAGTTCCCATCAATGCCTTTTGCATAATAATTTGTCAAGATTTCTTTCATAGTAACATCCCTATAGACTGGAGGGTTTTCTTCTGATAACAACTCCTTTATTGGACCATAAATCTTCGACGTGCACTCAGATATAGTAAAATTCATAAAGAAACTTGCTACAGATACTCTAGGCCCTATATTCCTCAACAACACCCGGTGATAAACACTGATGAACATGTCATTTGTCATAAGCTGCACCAATAACACGAAATTAATAAATGTAAGCATAAAAATGGTCTATAATAATGGAAATCTAATAGAAGTCAAAAATATTTAAGTTCAGTTCACTTATATGCTGCATTATATCCCGATGATTCCTTTTGGAAGTAACATCTTACATCATGTTATTGTGTCCACCCAATCTTTAAAAAATTAAACTTATTTAAAGCTAAACCAGTCACTATAACCTTTTTTCTGATAATCATTTCGCTGAATAGGCCGTTATTATCTATCTCAAGATCAATTACGTTTAGAAAACATAATTAAGTATTACAGAAGTTACCTGTAGAATATCTCCAATGTTTACAACAAGTGCTCCATGCACGGGAGGGACATTAACCCATTGATTCTCATGTAGAACTTGAAGACCACCCTTCTGATCTTGCACAAGTATTGTCATGAAATCGCAATCAGTGTGCTTTGGAATGCCCATAGTTAATTCAGGTTCAGGGCATTCTGGATAGTATTGACCCATAATATAAAGTGCTTCAGCGCAGTCCATTTCATTAAGGTAAGAAGGATTAAGGCCAAGAGCTTCTGACAAGAGCCCAAAGATTGTCATTCCGAGTGCTTTAACTTGTTTGGAATATTCAGCCACAATATCCCTACAAATACATAATCATGACAGCAAAATCAAAAGAAAAGGTTGCATAACCCTCTCAAAGGGGTAGTAGCCTTTTAAGAATCCAATGACTATGCACTAACAACAATGTCCAAGGGTACTTTCCAATGGATGAGGTCAATTATATGGATCAGATGGCACCGTTTTCGTGAACTTGGCTATTAACAGTCCATTTAACTCCAAATCCTTAAAAGTGCTTGTTCATCTGTTGCACGAATTCTAAACCGTTGAACCTAACGGTTTTCCAAACACATTAACAAGTTTTCCCTATAAACAATCCAATGAATAATGTGAAGTAAAAGGAAATTTTCAGAGAAAAAGCAGCATTTACTCCATCATAAAACCGCCAAGAACCATAATTTTTTTTTTTCAATTTACTGCACAGACAGATAAACAACAAGAACAAAAACACCATCAAGCTGAAGCATATGCAAGTTTTAGTAATTAGAACCAAAGCTTGTATTAGAAACATCTGATCTTGCACAAGTATTGTCATGAAATCGCAATCAGAGTGCTTTGGAATGCCCATAGTTAATTCAGGTTCAGGGCATTCTGGATAGTATCTCAAACTCCATCATCTATTTATCATTTTGTGGCTGCACTTGGAGCTGGAGTTGGTCTTATTTTACCATTATTTTCACAGTTTCAAAATGGCACCATCTATTATTAGGAAAAGGGAGGAACACCTTAGGGCTCCTGGATATCCTCAAGAAATGGAATGCCATGGAAATTGCAAAATAGACAACTGAGGTCTGAAGTTCTATTCAATTATAAGTAATGCTTTAATGGTCTCTTTTAGTTTATTATAACCAACAAAGCAAGAATCTCATAAGATGCTATACAAAAGCCTGAAAATAAATCACTTGTGTGTGGATATTAAACTGTTTCTCATATGTAAAAGAAAAAATTTGTTGATTATATTGAAATATCAATCAAGCACTTCAAAATATTCAGCAGCAATTTCAACTTCTAATTACATTGTAACCCTGATGTCACAATCCCATGAAGAGTTCAAAAGGAGTAAGCAACAAGTATGGCTTGCCTGCACCTTGCCTTGGCCTGCTGAAGCCTCTCACCCAATGTTTCATCCTTCACAGCATCCTTCACCATGGCCAAGTCCATTTCCATCAACTTCAACACTCTAAACAGCTCTGTCACCATTCTCTCCTCCACTTTCCCTTCATCTCTCAAAACCTCTGCCTCCTCTCTTGCCCTTTCAGCAACAACTTCCCCCACCTTTGCCAACACTTCTGCTGACCCAAATTCCTTTCCCATCAGAGTCTCCAGCTTCTCCAAGAAATCAGCTATGACAAACCCAATTGGCTTCTCATGACTAATCTCTTTGGTCCTCTTCCAACCAATTTCAAAGTTTGGTGGCTCAGATTGAACAAGGCCAGTTCTTGAACTTCTTTCTCTGATTATCTCTGATCTCCTTCTCTTCTCAATTGGAAATGTCTCTGGACTGTTGACTGTGCTGGTGGTAGGATCTAATTGGGTTGGAAATTCTTGCTCTGGTGGAGTGGAATTTGAAGCAGTGCATCTTATGGAGAAGTGCCTTTTGGATTGGGTGTTAATGCTGAAAAGCTCAGATGGGTTTGGTGATGTTTTTGCTGGATAGAGTGGGTAGATGAGGAAGTGCAGGATATGAGAGGAATGTGGAAGCCATGTCAGTTTGGAAGCAAAGTGAATAAAGATAAGGCTTTTCTCTTTTATGGTTTGCTTGGCATATATATGAATAACTATCACTTTCCAGATAATGCAGATAGTATTTTTTCAATAAGCAAATAATACATCTCAAAATATCAAGTAATGAAGAAGGGTATTGACACATTCATACTTCAATCTCTCCATCATAAAACAGCCAAGAACTTTAATTTTTTTTTCTTTTCAATTTACTCCACAGACAGATAAGCAACAAGAACAAAACCACCATGAAGCTGAAGCATATGCAAGTTTTAGTAATTAGAACCAAAGCTTTTATTAGAAACATTACCTGAAAACTGCTGGTAAATCTTGTGGATTTGGAGGATCAGGATTTGCAACAAAAGCAATTGTATCCCTCCAGCTAGCAGCAAAGTCTCTGAACAGCTTTCCATTAGAGAAATATCTAACTTTCTTATTGCTATCACGAGAGTAAAAGAGCTTCCTTGCTTCAGCATCTTGTTCATGAAACCTGCGGATTCCACTGATCATCTCATCCAAAACATCAGCTGGAATACCATGATTGATCACTTGGAAAAATCCCCACTTCTTGCATGCACTCTGGATCTGGTCAACCACTTCAACATGCCTATCTTGAAGATCAATGATTGGGATGCTCAAGTTGGAATCACTTAGTGAGGTCTCAGTTTCAATGGGGTCCAACTTAGGAGAATAAAACATGGGTGGGATCTTTGTCACCCCAGAATCTAAGAGGCCTTTCACACCCACTTTTGAGTCATCAAAGGCTTGAACTTTGGCTTTCCTACTGTCATATCCTGCATCTAACTCCATAATCAAGTAAAACAACACCCTTGATTCAGTCCTTTGAATTGAAGCTATTAGGAGCTTGTTTGAGGAAAGAATATATTTTGGTTCAGAAGGTTGAAAATAGCTTGAACCAGCTTGACTCCCTATGGTTCATCAGAAAATAAAAAAGGCTCCCTATTAAGGGATAAGCTACACATTATTTCTTTAGAAAAAATTTATAATAAATTAAAGGGTGATGAATATATTTAGGTTTTGCCAACCGTGGTGGATCATTTTAATCAGGACCGTTGGATATAATCCTAAAGTATACAATGATCCAGATTCAAAACATAAAAATGGTGCAATGGCCAAAAAACCCCTGAATTATTCTCTTCATCCTTCCTTACTGGTTTGGCTCTATTGTGCTCTTCCTCCCTCTCCACCTCAGTTCCCCCGCTGCCGCCACAACCTCCACCCGCCAGTGCCGCCACTGCCGCCACCATGACTGAAGCCACCACTCTTTAACCTCAACCACCACTCCCAAACTCTCCTTCTTCCTTCTTCAGCAATTTTTCAACAGATTTGACCCACCAACAGCATCAATTTTCTCAAATCTGATAAAACACGATGTGCAGATCTTGATGAATCAACCATGATACTATGATCCCACATCCCCACGGATCACCATCACGATCCACTCTCTTCATGTTGCAGATCCTCTCTCCCTCATCAAACCCCACAAACAAAGGTTGCAGCTTTCCTTAGCGGAGACGATAGAGATTCTGTAACACCCCATTTTCTGTTATTAGGTTATTTATTATTTTATTTTAATTAGTATTATGGTATATGGTAATTAAGTGATTTTATTAGATAATTAAGTGATTATGTGATATAGATAAATAAGGTTTTAGGGTTTAGTGTGAGTAATTGAGAGTGGGGCCCATTGTATGGCTATTTAAGGGTTAGGAGTGAAATAGAAAGAAAAAAAAAATAAGGATTAGAAGAGAAGCAGAACAAGAAACACGTGAAAGCAGAGAAGGAGAGGAGAAAAGAGGAGAAAACTTAGAACTGATCTACAAGAGGTAAGGGTTTGAATTCATGTTTTATGGATTGGTATGATAATGCATAATGATAGAAAGCATGATTTAGGAACCCTAGGTTGCAAAAATTCCCAAATTAAAATAGTTAGGGTTTGGCTTTTAGATGATTTTGGGGGTAGATGATAGGCTTGCATGATGCGCAGAAATTTACGTTCTCTTGTACCCTTTTTCGTTCTATGTTAATGGCCGAATTTGAAGAAGTAGTCTTCATAAAAGTTGTAGGTTTTTCTGTTACGAAACTTTTGCCACTGGTTTCACGTCATTCCGACGTCTGTAGCTCGAGTTATGTGTATTTTAGTGAGTATAGGTTAAGCTGTCCAGTTTCTTACGAACTGCGGTTAGTGTACGATTTTTCCTGATTTTTGTACTTTGAATTGTGACTTGAAAATTTATAGAGGTTTACAAAACGTGTATACGGCACCATGATAAAAATATTAGATTTTTCTGAGTATATTTGATAATTTACATCTGTTTAATAGTTCATTAGATGTGTGGTGCGCGCACATGGCGAGTTGCGCAGGAAGATGTGGCAAGATGTCGCGACACGGCGAGTTGCATAGGGAGATGTCGTGAGATGTCGCGACATGGCGAGTTATTCAGCGACATGGCGAGTTGCGTAGGGAGATGTCGTGAGATGTCGCGACATGGCGAGTTGTGCAGTGAGATGTCGCGAGATGGCGAGCATGAGCATGTCGCGAGTTTTTGGGAAAATTTAGAGAGAAATCCAGTCTTTAGGAAATAGTTGCAGAACCTGTTATATATGAATTATATTTAATTTACATCTATTTCTAATAATCATTATATGATGTTGTTTCTGAATTGATGTTATGTTTGAGATGCTAAGTTGTTGTGATTGCAAGTTGTATAATTGATAACATGTAATATGTGTTTTGTGCAACTGGTGATGAATATGCTAAAATAATTAGGACTTGGAGATGGTCTGAATATGCATATGTTAGTTGAGTTTTGCACAATACACTGCATAGTTGTCAAGAGGCAATGTTTGCTAGTTCTCGTGGAGGCTAGTGACTTGTCCCAAAACTGGAGTGGTTTTGAAGCCTAGAGCGAGGGCTTTATTGGTGGTTATCTGTCTGGAGTGGACGCGGTGATACCGCTAAGGATAACAACTTTGGTACCAAAGGCATTTGCACGGGTCTCACTTGAGTCGTATGTGTTTTGGTGATATTTTTGGAGAGATTTGATGTGGTGGTAATTAGAGACTATTATATATGTTCTAATTGAGCTATAATTTATGGAGTATTTGCCATAACTGTGAACTTGATTAATTATGTTAAAATTACATAATTTATTATTTGTTAGTGAATTTGAGTAATTTATGTGGAGCATAGATAAGCTTTTACATTATTTATTATTATGCTTATCCATATGATATGAGTTCTCACCCTTCTGTTGGAATGATGTTCTATGCGACATCGCTCACGTACCGAAGATAGTGGAGCTTCTCGCGAGGGTTAGTTGGAGGAGCTAGTCTTTCATTTACGGTTTAGTTAGGGGAGTCATGCTCTGTTATGTAACACCGGGAAACGTTTAGTTTTGTACCTTGATGTTAAGAGTTACCTATGAACTCTCTTTATGTTAAATTTTGGAGTTGAAATAAATCCGTTGTGCTATGCATATGATGTTGCGACATTAAAGTTGGAAAATTTATATATTTATTATGAGCATGACAGGTGTTTTGATTTATGTTTCTGGAGAATAAGTGTGACACCCTCTGTGTTATGCATTTTACTCTGATTTATGATATATTATTATGCGGGGTTTAGAGGGTGTTACATTAGTGGTATCAGAGCATGATTGGTCAGTAGTCTAGGGTTATTAGCATGTCTAATTCTTTTTGTATTCGATATGTGTTTATGACACAATCGAGACTGTTTTGGAATTCCTATCCCGAGTTGTTCGTTTAAGGCAATTTTCGAGGGCGAAAATTCTTAAGTGGGGGAGAGTTGCAACACCCCATTTTCTGTTATTAGGTTATTTATTATTTTATTTTAATTAGTATTATGGTATATGGTAATTAAGTGATTTTATTAGATAATTAAGTGATTATGTGATATAGATAAATAAGGTTTTAGGGTTTAGTGTGAGTAATTGAGAGTGGGGCCCATTGTATGGCTATTTAAGGGTTATGAGTGAAATAGAAAGAAAAAAAAAATAAGGATTAGAAGAGAAGCAGAACAAGAAACACGTGAAAGCAGAGAAGGAGAGGAGAAAAGAGGAGAAAACTTAGAACTGATCTACAAGAGGTAAGGGTTTGAATTCATGTTTTATGGATTGGTATGATAGTGCATAATGATAGAAAGCATGATTTAGGAACCCTAGGTTGCAAAAATTCCCAAATTGAAATAGTTAGGGTTTGGCTTTTAGATGATTTTGGGGGTAGATGATAGGCTTGCATGATGCGCAGAAATTTACGTTCTCTTGTACCCTTTTTCGTGCTATGTTAATGGCCGAATTTGAAGAAGTAGTCTTCATAACAGTTGTAGGTTTTTCTGTTACGAAACTTTTGCCACTGGTTTCACGTCATTCCGACGTCTGTAGCTCGAGTTATGTGTATTTTAGTGAGTATAGGTTAAGCTGTCCAGTTTCTTACGAACTGCGGTTAGTGTACGATTTTTCCTGATTTTTGTACTTTGAATTGTGACTTGAAAATTTATAGAGGTTTACAAAACGTGTATACGGAACCATGATAAAAATATTAGATTTTTCTGAGTATATTTGATAATTTACATTTGTTTAATAGTTCATTAGATGTGTGGTGCGCGCACATGGCGAGTTGCGCAGGAAGATGTGGCAAGATGTCGCGACACGGCGAGTTGCATAGGGAGATGTCGTGAGATGTCGCGACATGGCGAGTTATTCAGCGACATGGCGAGTTGCGTAGGGAGATGTCGTGAGATGTCGCGACATGGCGAGTTGTGCAGTGAGATGTCGCGAGATGGCGAGCATGAGCATGTCGCGAGTTTTTGGGAAAATTTAGAGAGAAATCCAGTCTTTAGGAAATAGTTGCAGAACCTGTTATATATGAATTATATTTAATTTACATCTATTTTTAATAATCATTATATTGTGTTGTTTCTGAATTGATGTTATGCTTGAGATGCTAAGTTGTTGTGATTGCAAGTTGTATAATTGATAACATGTAATATGTGTTTTGTGCAACTGGTGATGAATATGCTAAAATAATTAGGACTTGGAGATGGTCTGAATATGCATATGTTAGTTGAGTTTTGCACAATACACTGCATAGTTGTCAAGAGGCAATGTTTGCTAGTTCTCGTGGAGGCTAGTGACTTGTCCCAAAACTGGAGTGGTTTTGAAGCCTAGAGCGAGGGCTTTATTGGTGGTTATCTGTCTGGAGTGGACGCGGTGATACCGCTAAGGATAACAACTTTGGTACCAAAGGCATTTGCACGGGTCTCACTTGAGTCGTATGTGTTATGGTGATATTTTTGGAGAGATTTGATGTGGTGGTAATTAGAGACTATTATATATGTTCTAATTGAGCTATAATTTATGGAGTATTTGCCATAACTGTGAACTTGATTAATTATGTTAAAATTACATAATTTATTATTTGTTAGTGAATGTGAGTAATTTATGTGGAGCATAGATAAGCTTTTACATTATTTATTATTATGCTTATCCATATGATATGAGTTCTCACCCTTCTGTTGGAATGATGTTCTATGCGACATCGCTCAGGTAGTTAAGATAGTGGAGCTTCTCGCGAGGGTTAGTTGGAGGAGCTAGTCTTTCATTTACGGTTTAGTTAGGGGAGTCATGCTCTGTTATGTAACACCGGGAAACGTTTAGTTTTGTACCTTGATGTTAAGAGTTACCTATGAACTCTCTTTATGTTAAATTTTGGAGTTGAAATAAATCCGCTGTGCTATGCATATGATGTTGCGACATTAAAGTTGGAAAATTTATATATTTATTATGAGCATGACAGGTGTTTTGATTTATGTTTCTGGAGAATAAGTGTGACACCCTCTGTGTTATGCATTTTACTCTGATTTATGATATATTATTATGCGGGGTTTAGAGGGTGTTACATTAGTGGTATCAGAGCATGATTGGTCAGTAGTCTAGGGTTATTAGCATGTCTAATTCTTTTTGTATTCGATATGTGTTTATGACACAATCGATACTGTTTTGGAATTCCTATCCCGAGTTGTTCGTTTAAGGCAATTTTCGAGGGCGAAAATTCTTAAGTGGGGGAGAGTTGCAACACCCCATTTTCTGTTATTAGGTTATTTATTATTTTATTTTAATTAGTATTATGGTATATGGTAATTAAGTGATTTTATTAGATAATTAAGTGATTATGTGATATAGATAAATAAGGTTTTAGGGTTTAGTGTGAGTAATTGAGAGTGGGGCCCATTGTATGGCTATTTAAGGGTTATGAGTGAAATAGAAAGAAAAAAAAATAAGGATTAGAAGAGAAGCAGAACAAGAAACACGTGAAAGCAGAGAAGGAGAGGAGAAAAGAGGAGAAAACTTAGAACTGATCTACAAGAGGTAAGGGTTTGAATTCATGTTTTATGGATTGGTATGATAGTGCATAATGATAGAAAGCATGATTTAGGAACCCTAGGTTGCAAAAATTCCCAAATTGAAATAGTTAGGGTTTGGCTTTTAGATGATTTTGGGGGTAGATGATAGGCTTGCATGATGCGCAGAAATTTACGTTCTCTTGTACCCTTTTTCGTGCTATGTTAATGGCCGAATTTGAAGAAGTAGTCTTCATAAAAGTTGTAGGTTTTTCTGTTACGAAACTTTTGCCACTGGTTTCACGTCATTCCGACGTCTGTAGCTCGAGTTATGTGTATTTTAGTGAGTATAGGTTAAGCTGTCCAGTTTCTTACGAACTGCGGTTAGTGTACGATTTGTCCTGATTTTTGTACTTTGAATTGTGACTTGAAAATTTATAGAGGTTTACAAAACGTGTATACGGAACCATGATAAAAATATTAGATTTTTCTGAGTATATTTGATAATTTACATCTGTTTAATAGTTCATTAGATGTGTGGTGCGCGCACATGGCGAGTTGCGCAGGAAGATGTGGCAAGATGTCGCGACACGGCGAGTTGCATAGGGAGATGTCGTGAGATGTCGCGACATGGCGAGTTATTCAGCGACATGGCGAGTTGCGTAGGGAGATGTCGTGAGATGTTGCGACATGGCGAGTTGTGCAGTGAGATGTCGCGAGATGGCGAGCATGAGCATGTCGCGAGTTTTTGGGAAAATTTAGAGAGAAATCCAGTCTTTAGGAAATAGTTGCAGAACCTGTTATATATGAATTATATTTAATTTACATCTATTTTTAATAATCATTATATGATGTTGTTTCTGAATTGATGTTATGTTTGAGATGCTAAGTTGTTGTGATTGCAAGTTGTATAATTGATAACATGTAATATGTGTTTTGTGCAACTGGTGATGAATATGCTAAAATAATTAGGACTTGGAGATGGTCTGAATATGCATATGTTAGTTGAGTTTTGCACAATACACTGCATAGTTGTCAAAAGGCAATGTTTGCTAGTTCTCGTGGAGGCTAGTGACTTGTCCCAAAACTGGAGTGGTTTTGAAGCCTAGAGTGAGGGCTTTATTGGTGGTTATTTGTCTGGAGTGGACGCGGTGATACCGCTAAGGATAACAACTTTGGTACCAAAGGCATTTGCACGGGTCTCACTTGAGTCGTATGTGTTATGGTGATATTTTTGGAGAGATTTGATGTGGTGGTAATTAGAGACTATTATATATGTTCTAATTGAGCTATAATTTATGGAGTATTTGCCATAACTGTGAACTTGATTAATTATGTTAAAATTACATAATTTATTATTTGTTAGTGAATGTGAGTAATTTATGTGGAGCATAGATAAGCTTTTACATTATTTATTATTATGCTTATCCATATGATATGAGTTCTCACCCTTCTGTTGGAATGATGTTCTATGCGACATCGCTCAGGTACCGAAGATAGTGGAGCTTCTCGCGAGGGTTAGTTGGAGGAGCTAGTCTTTCATTTACGGTTTAGTTAGGGGAGTCATGCTCTGTTATGTAACACCGGGAAACGTTTAGTTTTGTACCTTGATGTTAAGAGTTACCTATGAACTCTCTTTATGTTAAATTTTGGAGTTGAAATAAATCCGCTGTGCTATGCATATGATGTTGCGACATTAAAGTTGGAAAATTTATATATTTATTATGAGCATGACAGGTGTTTTGATTTATGTTTCTGGAGAGTAAGTGTGACACCCTCTGTGTTATGCATTTTACTCTGATTTATGATATATTATTATGCGGGGTTTAGAGGGTGTTACAGATTCTGTTCAAGGAGAGTTTAATGTGATGATGGTGGTACTGGATTTGGGTTTTTAGGGTTTTTTTTATCTCCAGGTCCCCAATTTCCTTATCATTTGACGGCGGAGGCGGCGTTTTGCGGAGATTCGCGAGTTGGTTGACAATGTCGGAGGAGACACAGTAGAAGCGGTGGGACTCGTCGGCGACGGTGCTGCTGTTGTGCTTGGCGGTTCCAGATTTGGGGTTTATGGTTGCAGATCCCCAATTCTCTTATCCTCAATTCCAAAAAATAGCAACAACATCAAACAGAATCTACCTTTCTCCATCCTGGTGATAAACAATCAGTGGAGATGCTTGCAGCACCATGGTGGTGGGGGAGCGGTGGCTCAAAACACCGCTGCCGGAGACAAATTGGGAGAGGTGGTGGGAGTAAAGGAGAAGGATGGAAAGTGAAAAATAAGTATGGACAATTTTGTAATTTAAATGGGTAATAGTAACTGCACCACCGTGTCAAACTGACCCACGCTAGGCGCAGCCATATATTTAGCACTGATGTTTGCTCCCCTCAAAGGGGAATTGGGTTTGCCACCCCACCTATGGGGCTTGGCACCCCACTTTATTCAATACGGGATTTAAAGTTCCGTATTAATACAGGATTTAAAAATCCGTATCTGTTTTATTTTGTAATGAATGGTTGAAAATGTGTCTTACATACTCAGATATAGTACCGTTTTTTAAGTTTTATATTGAATACGGAATTTTAAATCTCCTATTAAATAAAGTGGGGTGTCAACCCCATAGGTAGGGTGGCAAACTCAATTCCCCCTCAAAGGCTCAAACTAGTATAAAGGTCATGGTTGACTTGACAGTTTACTATGGGTATTATTATTATACCCTGCCATTTTATGAGTATTGGAGCAACCCTTTTATTATTCCTTCTTTTCTTTCACTTACTGTTTCAATTTGTTACATTATTTGTCATGTTTTGATTTTTAGAAATATCTCTTAACCATTTAATTTATTTATAACTTTTATTAATTTTCCCCAGTAAAAATTATTGCAAGGATATTAATTCCTCTTAAGAGGTGGACATAATGAAGTAACTGGAAAATTTTTATATAAAAAGAAATATACATATATAATTTATTTAAAGCAAGAGTGAATATATGTTTACAAATGGGTTTAACAAACCATATTAGGCATGATAGTATAAACTTATACAATATATTATAGATTTATCCATTGTTTAGTACTAACATCTTCTATATATATATATATATAAGTAAAGCACACTTGAACCATTACATTAAATACATTAGTAAAGATTGCATGTATTATAATGCATTAAGTAATAAAAAATTATCTTTGTAATAAATATATTAAATAATAAGATTAAAAACTGAAAAAAAAATTATATTTTCAAAAGCTATTCAACTACCTACATTAAATATTCACAAAAATAAAAATATTAAATAATAATAGTTATAATTTTAAAAATAACTTGAATTGACAAATATTAAGAATTAAAATTAATTGATTATAAATAATATTTATAATTAATTAATTTAGATAAAATATATTTAAAATTATTAAATATTTTATTAAATAATTATTGATACTTAAAATTATCATAGAGTAATTTTTGTATTTAACTACATATATGATGATAAATAAATTAAATATGTTAAAAACTAAGTTAATTAAATTAGGAGATATATATTAAATATGTTATGCATGACATGTTAGTTATCAAAGATAATAGAATAGCTTAGTTAAATTTATTTGTCAAAATAGTTTGGATTTAAAATATGTTTTCTACTAATATTCAATATGAGTTAATAACCTCCTATGAGGTTTATCATTGTTATACAATAGACTAAAAATTTAGTATACAATGAAGTATTTAATAAACTTCCTAAATAAAATTATATTTGATATAGCTACAATATTTCTTCTCAGGTGTTAACTAAGTCCTTATAAGTAGTATGCAATGTAATATGCAATATTTGATGTAGTATGCAATGTAGTATATTTCATGTAGTATGCAATATTTCTTCTTAAGAATCTTTTTAACTAAGTCCTTATAATTTATTTGTGTTAACCATATGTATCCTCTACTATGGGAATCATGTACTACTCAAGTGTAGTGAAAGTTAAAGGTCTATTATAAAGTTCATTCCTTAAGAACGGAATCTCAGGTTGAACGATTTGTGTTTTCAAATTGTCTTATGAGGTTTTATAATTTTTTACTTTCTATAAGACTATAAAAATTTATGGAATAAGATAAATTATTATCTTAATTCATAATTAAGTTAAAAAATATATGCTCTTACAAACTACATATTAACTAATTAAATACTCATTATGCAATAAATAGTATAATTTTTATATGTGTCACTAAGAATATGTTCGACATTAAACTTTTATTAGCACACTTCTCATAAAGTTTCAACTGAAAACACTACTTTCATGGCTAAAACATGAAAGCAAGAGATAAATATCACTTTATAAAAGTCTTTTTACCTTTATAGATGATTTTACACAAACACAAACTAAATTATTAAGCTCTAATTATATATTTTCATCATTTTACTTAATATTGACAGTGCATCATCACTATTTAAACATATAATCACCAAATAAATTGAAAATATTTTTTATTAAACAAACATAAAATATAAAACATGTGCGTGAAGAGCTCTCGCGTGAGAAGCTTAGTTGACAACGCAGGCTGAGTGTGCGTGAAGAGCTCTCGCGTTCGATCCCTACACAATACACTTTGGGGAGGGATGAGAATCCTTAATTGTGACTAAATCTCGAATCTGTCGGTATATCCAAAGAGTGACCGGTACCAAATGTTTATACAAAAAAAATACTAAAAAATTAGTGTACAATAAATTCTTTATTGAGCTTCATTAATGTAAGTACATTACATATGTTTATCATATTCTTAATTATCTACTATTCTATAATTTTTCATATTACCTAAATTATTTTTACAAATATTAGACACATGACTTAAAAATAAACCCGTGCAACGCACGGGCTTAATTTCTAGTTGTATTGTATAAGCTTATCCATTCATCCCTCTTATATATTAAAATAATGGATTATTTAATCTACCCTATAAATGATGGATAAGGCATGATAAGAGGGTGATATATAAGTCACAACCACAATCATCTACCATCGCCACTACACCACCTTCTACCAATGCTACCACCACTTTCCACTACCGCCCTCCACCACCGCCGCCGCCTCCACCACCACCAGTACCACCACCGTCGTTGTCGTCATCGCTATTGTCACTGCCACCACCATCAACACCATCACCTTCCACCACCACCACCACTTCCACCATCTCAACTGTCATTGTCATCACTGCTACTACTATATACCGCCATGACCCAGCACCACCACTACCGCCACAACCACCTCCCTCCGTCACCACAACCACCACTGCCATCGTCACCACCATCACTTCCAACACCACCACCGCTGCCGCTGCCACCAGCTAAACCACTACCGCCACCACAAACCTTCATCAGCGCCACAACCACCTCTCTCCATCACCGCCATTGCCATTATCGCAGCCACCTTAGGCGCCACCGCCTTCTTTACCACTCACTAACATCATCTTCATTTTTATAATACATATCATTATTCAATATTTCATAAAACGTAAGTTTATATTAATTTAAATGAAATGATTTATACAGTGTGTCATCAAACGATGTATAATATTAAATTTTTATCAGGCATAAAACTATCAAATCTAATACTATCATGCGTTATACTATATAATATACCAAACGGGCCCTAGTTTAATTGATATGCTTTTCCTATGTACACAATTTAGGGTGAAAACTTTGAAATACAACAAAACAACATAAGGAGGGTTGTTGAATTGTGTTTGATACTTTTTTTCAAGAATGGTTTTTTAAAAAATTTCTTAAATAACCCATTTGCTAGCTAGTTGCAAAAAAATATTAAGAGTAAATAATAAAGAGTTAAAGGTATAAGAAAAACAAATGGAAGATTCTATTCTTGTTCATCTCACTCCTTGAGCTACTTTAAGTCTTTGGTATGCAACAAAGATTTTCCACTAGAAAATCAAATATTCTTTGGGACTAGCTTCTCCTCTTACAATTATTATCAAGAACTTTTCATTCAATAAGTATTTTCAATGGCTTCTTTTTTCACAAATATTCTAAAGGACTTCTTCTCTCAAAACTTACAAATAGTGTGAGTGCTATTGTGCTTTGAATTCTCTTTGCAAAAGATGATAGTAGGAAAATTGAGCACAAGTAGTACTCTTGTGAGAGGGCAATGTGATAGAAAATTAAGTGCAAACACTTAAGAGCATTAACAGAGAAAGATCGATATACTTTTGAAAGAGTTCGCTTGAATATTTAATGTTCTTGTGAAGTTCTCTTGTTCTCTAATATGTCTTCAACTTTTTTCAAGTCCTCTATATATAGTCTTAGCATAAAGACATCACTTAATAGTTACCACGGTGACCAGCTAAGGATTGAGATCCGCACAACGGGATCAACGACGAATTGTTAATATTTGTGGATTTCTTATAAGCGAGCAATATTATCCTCTTCGTGGTTGTTCCACTCTCTAAGTTCAAGCCTAGGATTTCGTTGACATATAGAATGTTATGTGAAGTTATTGAACCCAATTTGAAGCTTTCGAACGCAGGTGGAGCTGAGTGTGAGGCTAGGTTGGAGGCACAAGGCTTGGCTACTGGTCGAAGATTGTGTGGGTTTTGTTGGTGATTTTAGAATCATCAATGTATTTTAGTAGTAATGTGATCTACTATAGGCTGATGCAATTACGCGTTAGGCTCGGAATCGAGTCAGGTTAGTGCGGAGTGCACGCTCGGTGAGCCAACGGGCGGGGTGCGGGGCAGCGCCCCGTTCGAAATTTTTTCTGAACGTTTGTGACCCTAGTTTGAAATTGTTTGAAAAATTGTGACTTTTTCGAACAGTTGTGATCATTCGTGCAAACACAACCTCTTATATAAGGTTACTTGCAGCCTAAGGAATTCACAACAGAAAACCAGAAACAGAAATTCGAACAACATAACATCTCTACTTTCTTTATTTGTTCTCTTGTGCCAAGAAACAGATTGATTGTCAAGTATTATCTCAACAAAGGTTTCGTGAACCCAGGCAATTATAGGGTCGAAATAATTTGTTCGGAAAGTGGACGCTCACGATTCTTGACTTTATCCAGGATTATCACAACCAGTTTTCTAACAGGTTTCACGTGCAATAAGGAGGAGAGGCAAAGTGGTTCCTGGTTTTTTTTTTATAAGTCAAAGTGGTTCCTGATGAAAGAGATCTAGAAAAGAAAGAAGAATAGGTAAATTCTAAAATACCCCTTTTTTTTGTACAATGCATAAAAAAGAAAAAGGGCTAAGGTCTCACGGAGGAGACTCCCAAGGCATCGGCCAACACTAGAAAATTCATGCCCGCCAAGGGGTGCTCAATAACTACTAAAGGCAAATCCTGCTCCGCTCCATGCTTCGCCAAGAAGTCTGCACAAGCATTTCCTTCCCTAAGCGTGTGATACAAAGCCACCTGCCAAGGGCGATTGAGAAGATCCTTAATATCCCAAATGAGAGAGGCAAAAGCGTGCCTCAAAGGAGGACCAGAGAATACCAAATTAACAGCATCAAGGGAGTCAGATTGGCATTCCACTGCGCGCACACCACGGTCCCAAGCCAAGGTTAACCCATGAAGCACAGTCTCCTCCCCACCATTGCAGCGAACACACGAAGCAGAGGAGGCCATACCACGCTTGAACCTGCAACAGTTAGTGGGAAGCGCATCCTGCAGAGCCAACCAGATGAGCATCATGCACTTTAAGGGGATCTTCAACCTCCAAATCCAACTCCAACTCGAGTAGGTACCAGGAAGAACACCATCGACGGCCATCCGCTGGCTAATGAGCCAATTGTACCCCGTCGACGTCGAATACTCGCCACTAACATGACCTGTCCAACGAATCCCATCAGGAACATGGGAGTTAACACGGGCAGGGAACATATTAACCCTGTCAGTAAGGTCATCTGGAAGCACCGTCCACAATCGATCCAACCTCCACCTATCTCCATCCCAAACATCTTTTATTCGAGCCTCCGTGTCATGGTAATTAACGAACTGCACTAGCTGGCCCAAAGGTTGGGTTGTGCACCACGATGAAAACCAAAAAGAGGATAAGCCGTCACCAATCTTGAACTCAAACCCTGGTTTCAAAACTGCAATTGTTCTCTGAAACGCTCTCCAAACTGGAGAACCCCGCTGCGCCTCCGCCCCAAGGAAAGAATTAGATGGAAAATAATTAGCTTTGAGAATATGGACCCAAGGTTTGTCCTCCTCACTCAGAATCTGCCAAACATGTTTACCCATCAATGCGATGTTGTGATCTCTAGCTTTTCAAAGTCCCAGGCCTCCAAAACGTTTAGGAAGAGCAACTTTATCCCAGCCGACCAAGTTAATACCTCTTCCATCTCTGTTCTTCCACACAAAGTTTTTAATTACCGAATCTAGTTTGTCACAAACACCTTGAGGCACCCAAACTTGACTCATGCAGTAGGATGGCATCGCAGAAATAACTGATTGAGCTAGCGTGAGCCTCCCAGCTTTGTTGAGGAGCTTGCACTTCCAATCCGCCAAGCGAGAATTAATTCGATCAAAAATGAAATTAAAATCCTCCTTTGTAACCCGTTTCTGGAAGATAGGAAATCCCAGGTATCTACCAATGTCCACAGTAAATTGAAAACCTGCAATATTAGCAATACTAGCTTTTTTTTGGTTAGTAATACCTGAGTACGCTAGAATTTTAGACTTAGCCTCATTCACCTTCAAACCAGAAGCTTTACAAAAATTATCCAGCACCTCCTTTAAAAGTTTCACCTGACTCTCCTTATCTTTAATGAAGAGAAGCACATCATCCGCGAAAAATAGGTGGGATAAGCCTGGACCATTCCGCACCGTACACACAGGATCCCATCTTCCATCCATCACAGCAGTAGAGATGGCGGAACTAAATCTTTCCATGCACAGCACAAACAGGTACGGGGAGAGAGGATCACCTTGTCTCAAGCCTCTCTTCGCAGAAAAGGATTGAAGCCTCTCACCATTCCACAAGATAGAGAGTTGAGAAGCTGTCACACAAAACATAATAAGTCTAACACACGTCGGTGGGAACCCGAAGGCTACCAACGTTTCCTCTAAAAAAGACCAATTCACCCGGTCATAAGCCTTCTCAAGATCCAACTTAAATACTAGGTTTCCACTCTTCCGACGGGCTTTCTGTTGATGATATACAATCTCCTGAAGAGCTATTGCATTATCACTTGTACATCTACCCGGGATGAAGCTGCTCTGATTGGGGCTAATGATCTCATTCAAGCAAGGTCTAATTCTGTTGACCAGAATTTTAGTTATCAGTTTGTAAATCACGTTACACAAACTGATAGGTCTAAAATCTTTAAAGGAGAGGGGGCAATCAATCTTTGGAATTAGCACAATAAGAGTTTCACCAAGGGCAGGGTCAAACTGTTGTGTCTCAAACACATTCTTGATGCATTGGAAGACTTTATCACCCACCACATCCCAATAGGTTTTATAGAAAACTGCATGAAAGCCATCCGGCCCAGGAGCCTTAAAGGAACCCATATGCTGTAGAGCCATGAAGACTTCTTCCTTAGTTACCTCCCGCACAAGATTCAACACATGTTGCTCCGGGATAGTAGGCAGATTGGGGTTGACCAAACAAGAAGTATCAACATTCATAGAATCTGCAAACAAAGCTTTAAAGTACTCAATAGCACCTGTCTGAAGTGCATCAGCATCATCACACCAAGCACCATTCGGTAAATTTAGTCCCACAATTCTGTTCCTCTTCCGGCGAATGACTGTTTGAGCATGGAAATAGGCCGTGTTTCTATCACCATATTTAACCCATTTCTCCCTCGACTTCTGGTACCAAAGCATCTCCTCTTGGGCAAGGATTTCACTATGCTCCTTTCTCAAAGCATCTAACCGATTGAGGAGAGCAACAGAATCAACCGTTTCAAGCCTATGCTGGAGGGAGGCCATACAATTCTCCACATGTCTCTTTCTGCGGAATATGTTCCCAAAAGTTCTCCTATTGAAATCCAAAGAATCCACTCTCACCTCATGAAGAGATTCTGGAATGGTCGGGCCACATTCTAAAATACCCCTCAATGCAAAGTTTAATAAACTCCTGGTACACCGATAGGAAAAAAATAAAGTCCACCCTAGTGAGCACTCAAAATTTATGTACCTAATCCATTTAAATAAAAACTTATTATTTCCATGAAAGTAAAGTTTCGAATTAAACAATTCAGATTCATAATTTAAAAATCTCATTGCATTTCATTTTCTGTGTTATTTATTTTTGTTTTTTGTGACGCGCGTACGGACAGAGATATACACAGTACAAATTCGCCGTCTCTAAATGTTCTTTCACGTTGTCGTACATCATAGGGGGTCAGGGGACAATGGACAATGGACGTGTCCCTTCCTATCTATTCCCTCAACATGGTAATAAATAATAATAGATTTTTTGTGGGTGACAAAATAATAATAGATTAATAGTGATAAATTCATTTTTCAACAGAACTTTTTTTTGATATAGATTTTTCAACGGAACTTTTTTTTTTTGGTAATCCTATAACTTGATAATAAGCTGTGTATTTTTTCAATTTTTTTTTCACTGTTTAACATTATTCTAATAATATTTTATGCACACACATACACAAATTTGTCTATTTTTCATTGTATAACATTTTTCCTATTTCCTATAATGGTTTAGAGACCTGTACTTTATGTTTAAGTTTATTTCCTATAACATTTTATCCATTTGATTCGTACTACATTCACATCTTCAGGTCTAGGGACAAGTTCCCATACTTCATTTCTTTTGAATTGTCCCAGCTCTTCTTGCATAGATTGAATCCAGAATTCATCTGTAAGGGCTTCTTTTACATTCTTTGGTTCTAGTTTGGAAATGAAGCAAGAATCAGAAATAAGATCCCTTGATCTGGTTGTTACACTTTCATCAAGTCTTCCTATAATATTTTTAATTGGGTGTATCTTTTGAATTCTGGTCGAAGACCCTTTTGAAACAGTAGCAGGTTCTTCACTGATGTTGACTAATCCCTTGGTTGATGTAATGTCTGTTACATCTGGAGTGCCATCTACACTGGTACTTGGAGAGTCTTCAGCGTCATCTTCAATTTCCTCTCGCTTGATAGGAGTGTCATCAACAATTACATTAGCAGGTTCTATCATGACCTTTGTACGATTGTTGAAGACCCTGTAGGCTCTGCGGTTCAAAGAGTACCCCAAGAAGATCCCTTCTTCACTTTTAGGGTCCATCTTTCTTCTATATTCACGATCTGCCAATATATAACACTTACTGCCAAACACATGAAAATATTTTACAGTTGGCTTCTTACCTTTCCATAACTCATATAGAGTAGACGTGCTTCCTTTGCGAATGGTGACACGATTGTGAATGTAGCAAGCAGTGCTTATAGCCTCACCCCAAAAATGATATGGTAGACTCTTGGCATGTAACATGACTCTGGCTGATACCTGTAAAGTTCTATTCTTCCTTTCAACCACCCCATTTTGCTGTGGAGTAATAGGAGCAGAGAACTCATGTTTGATTCCTTCTGCAGCACAGAATTCAATGAATTGGCCATTTTCAAATTCTTTACCATGATCACTTCTGATTTTTATAATGCCACTTCCTTTTTCTCTTTGAACACGAATACAGAGATCCTTGAACACTTCAAAAGTTTCAGATTTTTCTCTGATGAAGTTAACCCATGTGAACCTTGAAAAATCATCCACGCAAAGAAAAACATACTTCTTTCCTCCTAAACTTTCAACCTGCATAGGTCCCATCAGGTCCATATGAAGTAGTTCAAGAGCTTTGGAAGTTGTTAGATGTTGAACCGGATGATGCGACATACGAACTTGTTTTCCAATTTGGCATTCTCCACAAATTTTTCCTTCCTGAATCTTGAGTTTAGGCATCCCCCTGATAGCATCTTCAGTAATTATCTTCTTCATGCTTTTCAAATTCAGATGGCCTAATTTTTGATGCCACATTTTAACTTCATCTTCTTTAGTTACAAGACATCTTGACACTAGAGATTTTTTCTGATCTGTCCACATATAGCAATTGTCCTTTGATCTTTCCCCTCTCATAACAACATCCTTGTTTTTATTTTTGACAACACACTCTGAGTCACAGAACACCACTTTCAGACCTTGATCACACAGCTGACTGATACTGATTAGGTTAGCAGTCAATCCTTCCACTAATAACACCTTTTCAAGTTTTGGAGATCCTGAATCAGCAAGCTTTCCAACACCCTTGATTTTCCCTTTTGCTCCATCTCCAAAAGTGACAAAGCTTTTAGAGTGTGGTTCCATGTCTTCAAGATAACTTTTCACACATGTCATATGCCTAGAGCATCCACTATCAAAGTACCAATCTTCCCTTGATGATGCACGAAGGGATGTGTACGCATTGAGTGCTTTAGCATCAACTCTTGGCTTCCATTTGCTCTTAACAGAGGTGTACTTCTTCTGGGCATTTGGTTGAGCTTGGAATTGTGGATATCCATAAAGCTTGAAACAATAAGGTCTTATGTGTCCAAATCTTCCACAGTAATGACACCTCCAGCTTGAGTTCTGATAGTTTCTCACCTGAGGATAATTTTGAGTTTTGTGTTCATAAACATATGGTATTTGATTACGTACCTTGGTAACCGGTTGATGAACCATCTGGCTAGGCATTCTGAAGGGAGATTTCTCTTCAGCAAGAACAAACTTGACTTCAGTTGCCTTCCTCTTAGTCTCGTTGGTATCGGCTTCTTCATTGTACCCCAATCCTTTCATGTCTTTGGATGTTTTACCTTTCTCCAAAATAAAATCCAGCACATCAGTTCCTTTGTTAAGCATGCGTACTGATTTCACCATGCCTTCAATCTTGGATTTTAAAACAGATACTTCCTCTTGCAAGTCAGTATTAAAAACATGAAGACTATCTTTTTCTTTCTCCAGATTTTTTACTTTAATTTCCAACTTCTTCCCATAGTCACACGATTCTTCCCACTGTTTAAGCAAGAGCTTGTATGCTTCACCCAGTTCTTCATTAGATAATTCCAGATCACTGGCTTCATCTCCTAAGTCATACTTGACAGTGAAGGACATGACTCTGTTAGCTTTTTCATCCTCAATCTCTTCATCAGATTCCTCATCAGACCATGTAGTAATCATCCCTTTCTTTTGTTTCTTCAGATATGTAGGACATTCTGACCTGATATGACCAAAGCCTTCACACTCATGACATTGAACTCCTCGTGCTTTATTTTGATTGTCTTCATCTTTACCATGACGCTGAAAGTTCTGACCTTTGACATTGTCAGACCGCTTGTCCTGCACATTTGGCTTTGATCTCTTCTCCAATCTTTTTAGCACCTTATTCAATTTTCTGGCCAAAAATGCTATAGTATCAGAGACTGATTCACCACTTTCATTCTCAGATAGGTCATCATCTGCTTCAGTGTTTGAGACAAAGGCTATGTTCTTATGCTTCTTGTCAGATTTATCATCCTAAGACAGTTCAAAGGTCATCAAGGATCCAATAAGTTCATCCACCTTAAGACTACTTATATCTTGAGCTTCTTCTATCGCAATAACCTTCATTTGGAATCTCTTGGGGAGTGATCTCAGAATCTTTCTAACTAACTTCTCCTCAGACATTCTTTCACCTAGAGCAAAAGATGAATTTGCCATATCACGCAGCTTCATGTGAAAATCAGTGATAGTTTCATCTTCCTTCATCTTCAAGTTTTCAAACTGAGTGGTTAGAATTTGAAGCCTTGACATTCTGACTCTGGATGTACCCTCATGAGCAGTCTTGAGAATATCCCATGCCTCTTTAGCCACAGTACATGTGTTGATCAATCTGAACATGTTCTTATCCACACCATTGAATACAGCAGTTAGAGCTTTCTGATTTCCCAGAGCTTCTTCATCTTCATCCTTGTTCCTGTCCTCCTCAGGTTTCAATTTTTCACCTTCAGTTGATGTTTCCCCTTCCTTAGGTGTTATCACAGGATGCTTCCACCCTTTGACAATTGCTTTCTATGTCTTGCTGTCGATGGACTTGAGAAACGCTGTCATACGTGCCTTCCAGTAGTCATAGTTTGTGCCATCCAGAATAGGTGTTCTATGCACTGAGCCACCTTCCTTAGAGTTGTCCATTGGAAACGAATTAGTTCTCCCTGGAGCTCACCCAACCAGAACAGGGGGTGTCTGCTCTGATGCCAATTGAAATTTGTATACACCTGGGACAGATGTTGTACACGATGTTGCACCAACGTGTACGACAACGATACACAACAATCAGAGTAAAATGTTTCTCGCTAACAGCTAGACAGAATCATAAATAAAAGAACACAAGGAATTGTTAACCCAGTTCGGTGAACATCACCTACGTCTGGAGGATACCAATCCAGGAGTCAATTCACTATCAAATAATAGCTCTCAGGTCTCATAAAAGTCCCTCCTATACCTAAGTACTCCCCCTTAGTATAGAGCCTCTTTTATGTCAACCACTATTACACAAATGAATCTAGCTTAGCCCTTCTCCTCTAAGCTATGAGGAAACTTCCTCTAACCCCTAATGATCACTGCCACAGTGATCAAGATTTGTTTATCTATAAACAAGGTTGATGAGATTACAACTCAACTAAACAAATCAACTCAGTACTTTGATGAACACGAAAGCACTAAGTTGGTACAAAACTCACAAGAAGGACTCACACAATAAACCCTAGGGATGAAAATAATACCCTCAAAATCCTTGCAGCAACTAGGGTTACAAAACTTGAATAAATAGACATCCAGCATAGAAAGTTGGGCCTTGGATGGGTTTGATGTCTTGAGTCCATAACACAGCTTCTGGAAAACAAATCTTCAGGGAATCATATCTTTCCATAATCAAATCTGAACCAATTTAAAAACAGAACATATCTCTTATTTCAAACTTGTTTCATACGCTAACAACCTGTAACAACCTCAAGGTTACCACACACGATCATAGCTGAATCCTTAAGCTTCAACAAAACGCACAGCTTCACTTAAATCTTCTTGAATGCACAAACAACAACCAAACGCAACACACAGAACCTTCAACGTTTGATTGCACAATCTAGCAGAGACCACATGTTGCATCATCTGGTCGCACAATAATGTGTTGAAACAAAATGCAGCCAATTCACACATCACAAGCACAAGAACAACAATCTCGAAAGATGAGACAATCCCGTGGGACCATACCCACCTCATTGCCACTTTATAACGCCTTGAAAGACGGGACAATCACGCGGGACCATACCCACCTCATTGCCACTTTCCCTATATGTCAAGTCAATCAACAACAATTCCCAAACCAATAATCAATTCAGAGTAACCACATGTTATTCATATTTCCCACGAGCATAGATTAATTCAATTATGCATATTAACTCATCAAATCAACATTAAGAAACGAACGATGGCCTAAGCCTCATCAAACATTCAACATAAGCAAGCATACAACATTGCAAGCATACCAATATCCTAATCAAACATCAATCAAATTAAACACCTTCATCTCAAACGCAAGCAGTGCAAATAAAGCATGCAAGACTCAAAGACGCTCTAAAACTGAGTTACCCTAACCTTTTATTTCTCCATCCAGCTCGACATCGCAATTCGATCCAAAAGAGGTTTCCGCACTTAGCAATTCCCTGGAGCGTCCTCCGTCGTGGAACCTCACCGCTTGCTCCAAAATCTCTCCCATCGGCTCAACTCGTTCCAAACCTTAAGCAAAGTATCATTTCTTAGTCACTATGAAACAATATAAACTATTAACACTAATCAAAACCCGAAAAGAAGCTTTTGAAGCTTCAGAGTTCGACAATTAGGCACAAATGGACAACAGGACCTTTGTTCGCTAAAATGCGCATAACTCGAGCTACAGAACTCGGAATGACACGAAACCAAAGCCAAAATTTCGACAACAGAGAGGGCTACACTATGGCTCAGGCCATACAAATCCAAAAATTATTTTTGGACACGATACAACACAAAATATTTTTCGGCCACTACAAAAATAGGGTTTCCCGAACTTTTTCTTTGATCTAATTTCATTCCTAGGTATTCTTAGGCGATACCTATGGCAGGGAAACATTCGGAACGATTACGGGAGCTAAAACTAGAATAGGGGCTTTTTGGTACAATAAAATTGCCCGAAAATTCAAAGTCGATATTTTTCGAAACAAATTTTGAATAACGATAAACAAAGCCTTTAGTAACAACAAATATCAATGGCACTAAGCAAGATCAAGACTTTTTAATTCAAAAAGTAAACTCACAGAGAAAATGGGTTTTTGGACAGTTTTTCAGATCTACGGCGACTCAAAGAAAATCCGAACATACCAACTGCGATTATAACATGTTGGGTTAGTAAGGAATGTAGTTGAAAAGAAAAATCGAAGCTATCAGACATTTTGAAATTTAGCTCCAAACTTTGAGCACAGAAAGACATGAGAAAACCCAACATAAAGAAGAAACAGAAGCAAGATCAGGCATCCTTACCTCTACACCTACGCGTAGCTTCTGAAATCAGGACGATCGGGCAAGAACTGAAGAAAATCTCACTCGTTCTCTCTCTCTCTCTCTCTCTCTAGAACACTCTCGGCACAACGGGAGGAAATGAGAGAAAATCTCATTTTTTTCCCTTTTTATAGGTGAGGGGAAAATCTGAAAAATTGAGATTTCGTGATTCCGATCGTTTTGGTACTTTCATCTGCTGATAAAAATTGAGTATTCGGCAACAGAATGTCGAAACTCAAAATGAGGTTCATTTAATTGAGGAAAACGTCTCAAAGACGGTGTGGGTCGAATTACGCCGAAAAACTACTTTTTGCAGTCGACGTCGGATGAAGAAACTTCCTTCGGGAAAATATCACAAACGTCGAAAGGAATGCGATTCGCGGATGGAAACTTCGTTAGAAGCTCCGAATAGAAAAACTCTTCATTCAGGGTCTTAATTAAAGTCCTCGAGAAGTTAAACTCTAGCTTCGACGGACTTCCGGAAAGCAAAACCTAACAAGCGTACAGTCCATGATTTCGTATCGGAATACTGGTCATGGAAAAAAAACCTAGAGGTTCTTATTCTTCCTTCAATTCTAAAATTCTCTTAAACAGTGCTCTAGGAGCGGATATAGCCTTTTTCGAACACTCTCGACCTCAGTCGGGTGCGAATATGGCTCATTCTATTACTTACGCTGACTACAGTGTCACTCATAGTCATAAAGTGAACTTAATTATTATATAAATAATTTTCATGATTCATAATAGGATTCGAGTCAGAAAATAACATAAGAATAATAAAATATAAATACTCAAATAATTAATATAACGGACATAAATAAATAATCTAGTTATTTATTTTCAGGGTCTTACATTTAGCGTCGCAGACTCACTAACACTTCTTCCCTTCTATCATTGTGGAGAAGCTAGAGGGTTCGGGGCTGAGGATTCGTATTTGGTCGTGGTTGTGGTTCTTGTGGTTGGTGGAGCGGCGAAGGCTGCTACTAATGGAGGTAGAAGAAGGATGAAGAGAATAAGAGAGGATAGAAAATGTTTTGCAGGTTTCATCTTATTTTATTTTTATAATGTTGATTATTATTTTATTTTTATCATGATTCCTGATCCTGGTTGTGCGTCTCGTGCTTATCCCCTCCTGCCATATAGCGTTGTTGTTCACATAAAACTACGTGGTTAGAGGCATCTTGCTTTTGAAGAGATGAATTTCGAACTCCATATGGATACTACCAAGTAATAATCAAAGATCATCCATGGACCACCCATATGACCTTATTTTAATTCTCCTTTATGTCGAACTTCACCATATAGAAGTCATTTTCGACGTCCAAGAGATCAAACTCGTGAGCTTCCACACACTCACCAGGTTTAATTTGATTTCATGGTTCTGAAACCAAGCTTCTTCCCTAGCAAGCACATGACAAGTGCCTCCTATCATAGCGTACAAATCTCATTTATCATTGACTTGTGCACTTTCATTCACAAACTCGACTGTCATTTCGCTTGTTTAAACAGTCCTCGCACTTCTTAGGAGGAAAGGTATACCTTTCCAATGAGTTTGTCTCTAATAACACGTGATTGTTGTCTTCTTTCTCATCTGGTGGTTTTTTCGACTATGAGTACCCACCCTCCCCCTCCAAGAGAGAATACTAGTCGTCTTTACTTCCATGTGTTAACTCTCTTGTCAGTATGTGAATTACATTCTTAACTCTTAAAATAACTTATTAAGAAAATAAAGAACATAATAAAATCTGAATAAAAAGGTATTATTACAAACCTTAGGTATTATTACAAACCTTTTTTCTTTTTTTGGATAAATGGAGGGCCTAGCCCAGAACAAAGAAACAACTACACACGAGTTGACCTCGGGAAAGACACACCCGAGCAATCCGCAAGAATGAAACTAGAACACCTAGGGGGAGGACTTCCCAACACATGTAATCCTAGCGACACGTCATGGCCCATACTCGCCAAACTATCAACAATTTGGTTGGCTTTGACACTATCTATTTATCCGTTAAAAAAAATAGATTGGAAAATTTGTTGGCATAGAAATATAATAAGTAATATGATAATTAATACTATATTAATTTTTAAAATTACCAAAAATTAAAATATTTTTGCTTTACTTTAAATAATACTCCCTTTATTTCAAAATGGTTGTATTTTCATCTTTTCACTTGTTTTTCAAATTTGTTGTACTTTTAGAAATTTAAGAGTATTTATCATTTTTTTTCATATATACCATCATTTAATATTATGATTTTATAAACCAACTTCAATTTCCACCTATCACAATAACATCAATTCCTCAATCAAATATAAATCAACTTTAAATAATGATATTTAAGTCAAATTATATAATTAATATGTTATTACGGGTCGGTTATGTGAGCGTGTGCCATTCGTCCACATTTCCGATACACAGCTACAAGTTGCCAGTTTATGGAGAGGCAGAGCTTGTAATTTTGAGGGTCTCTACACTGTATTACCTCCGGAAATTATTACTGAAACTACTGCTGTTTCCATTCCCCAGAACCGCCCTCATGTTGACAATTTGCGTTGGATACACAACCCTGATGGGTGTTATTCGCCAAGCTCTGCGTACCATGTTTTGACTGAACTGGTTGGGGAAGAAGTTGGCGTTTGGAAGAATGTTTGGAAGCTGAAAGTGCCTGAAAAAATTCGCTTCTTCCCCTGGTTGGTTGCGCACGGTGCTCTTCCAACGAACGCCAAGCGGTATCAGTCTCACCTTGTAGCAAATGAAGCGTGCCCGCGATGCGATGCTGATCATGAGGACTTGGATCATCTTTTTCGTTGGTGTCATGACTCGCAGACTATATGGAGCAAGTTCCGAGTTGTACTACCATCTCCTGCTGCGCAAATTGATTTTCAAACCTGGTTTGTGGCACTTCTTTCTCACCGTAATAGCATCTTGGGCATTGCGGTTATGTGGTGGGCGTGGCGATGGAGAAATACAAGAGTGTTTGAGCCCCATGTGCAGAGTTTGAATCAAGTCTTGAAGTGTGTTCTCAGAGATGAACGCTTGAGGCGCAAATCGTGGAAGCTCCCACTTCATACTTCTGCTCCTTCTGTTCGCACGACGGAGAGCATCGGCCCGTTCGTTGCTCGCCTTGCCGTTGATGGTAGCTGGAATCCTCGGGTTGGAAGAATGGGTTGTGCAACTGTGATAATGGACAACAATGGTGGCTGGGTTGCTGGGATTTCTCAGAGTTTTGCACAAGGGAATGCGTTTTTGTCTGAACTCAAGGCGGTGGAACTAAGGCTCATGCACGCGAGGGAGATGGGATATAAGAAGGTGGATTGTCTGTCTGATTGTGCTCCCCTTGTTGACGTGCTGCAGACAGGGATGGATACCACAACTTTTTGGAATTAAGAGGATATCAACCAGGTTTGTCAAATTACGGTTAGTTTTGAGGAAAACAAGCTGGAGCACATTGGACGGGACATGAATAACACAGCGGATGCTTTAGCTTGGGAAGCTTGTAGACTTGGGTCCCCTGTTCAAGTTTGGAAGAGTCCCCCTCTTTTATTTATGCATCGCTGTATTTAGATGCAATTAATTAGTTTTCCTTTACTTTTACTTTTCCTCTTGTAACCAGAAAAAAACTGTATACACAACCTCAACAACCTCTTTTTTAAAGTGCTTATATGTATTTTTCACAGAGGTAATCCGGATCAAACCAATAACTTGCAACAATAATAGTTTTGAAATAAAGAGAAAAAAATATAAACAAGGATTGAAGCAGAAAGTTATCTTTTTTTTTTTTATCTAATGATAGTGTTGTTTTAGAAATAAAATTCATATGAGTGAAGTCATCTTCCTTGATGAGTGTGCACTTAATTTCAAAACATAAAGAATATCTCGAAGACAAAGCAGGAAGAAGAACTGTACTTTCTTCAATAATCCAATCACCATCACCACCAACACTACCCTATTCAATACTATATAGTCAATCTCAATCCCCGAGCAATACCCATTTGGGGCCGGGAGAGGAAACATTCACATTCACATTTCACTTCGAAATCTGGTCCTTCTGTTCACGGATTCCTCAAACCAGCATTTCATCAAACACGTAACACGTAACACACAACCACCACCAACCACCATGGCCGGCGGCGATTCCACCGCCGTACCCTACAACCCCACCTTCAAACCCTCCAAACCCAACCCTCTCTTCAAAAAATCCAACCTCTACCCCCTCATCGCCGTCCTCTGCATCATCTCCTACCTCCTCGGCGCATACCAACAAAACCCCACCACCACAACCACCGCCACCGCCACCGCCGTCACCACCACATGCGCCGAAAACCCAACCAAAACATCCACTACTAAACTAGACTTCCACTCCCACCACAATGCCACCACCGCCACCTCCACCCACAAGCGCCGCTACCCACCGTGCAACGCTGCTCTTAGCGACTACACACCCTGCGAGGACCGCGCGCGTTCCCTCCGGTTCCCGCGTGACAAGATGGTGTACCGCGAGCGGCACTGCCCTGGGAAGAAGGAGCTTCTCAAGTGCCGTGTCCCCGCGCCGCACGGTTACCGGAGCCCATTCCCCTGGCCGGCGAGCAGGGACATGGCGTGGTATGCTAACGTGCCGTACCGCCATCTCACGGTGGAAAAGGCGGTTCAGAACTGGATCCGTTACGACGGCGATAGGTTCCGGTTTCCCGGCGGCGGAACCATGTTCCCCGACGGCGCTGATAAGTACATCGATGATATCGGCGCGCTCATCAACCTCAGGGACGGTTCGGTTCGGACTGCGGTGGATACTGGTTGCGGGGTACGTATGTTTTATTTTGTTTTTTTCTTCATTGCTTTAATTTTCTTTTCCCATTTATAAGGTTAAAAAATCTTAAAAAAAGGAAAAAAGTTAAATTTAAGCTTTCTGATCAAAAAAGAGATTTCTTGAATGATGCTGTTTATACGTCTTGGGACACACCTTTCAACTGCGCACCTTTTTTTTATTTAGGAAAAAAGTTACAGAATTTAAGGAATTTAAGAAAATAAAGTAAGTTCTTTATGCCAAGCTCTTACATTTCTATATGCCATTAAAAACTCCGTCCAATGCGTACCATGCTAATATTTGAATTTTCATTTAAGTTAAGGTGAATTTATGTTAAAGTTATTGTGTGAAAAGCCTAATTTTTTAACAAATTCAACCTAATAAATTCTTACTTTTTTATTTGTGTCATGAAATACTCGAAATCACGTTTTAGTTGGCTTCCACGCCAAAACAAACATGAACTATGTGACTTTATTATGGGACTCCCAAACATATACTAACTAAAGATGCTCTTGTTTACTTATTAGATAACCCCACATGTTAGAGGAGCCTGATCTATGCACTAATTTTAATTTGATTAATAGTATTTTCTCTTAATTATTTTTAGAATTTTATTGCAAACAAAATATAGTTGGAGAAGGAACAAATGAGATTTTAGTGTTAAAGTAGGAATGAAGGGTATGTTTGTATTAGAGTTGGATTAAATGTGAAAGTCATTTCATCCAATTCAAAAAAAAATCCTTTACTATAATTCCTTTTTTTGTTTGTTTTTTATATTGTCCCTCTAAAAAAATGTAACTTTTTATGCAATGCAATGTGTACAAATGTGAATAAGTTGTATCCAAACACATATAACGTTTAGATTATGCACAAGTAGAACGTATTAGATTCCTATTTGAAATTCATGAATAATGATTACTGAAAGGAAATCCAAAGACGGGTGTCTACTGTTCAATTGAGGAATATGAGTATGCAATAGACACATGAATGCTGTAAATTCTAGAGTTGAAATTAGGAGGATGTTTGTCTTCGCCCGGGGACGGCATTTGGAAAATTTCTGTAATAGGTTGCATAATAATATACTACTAATTTGTTTGTTTTTGACCCATCAATTTTTGTCAGTTGTAAATCTGACCTTTCCGAATAGGGTAATGGAATTCCCACATGGATTTTCTAAATTACAGAATTACTAAATATTTTCTTGGGGAACTTTCTAGGGAAGAAGTTTTTTTCCCCAATTAAAGTATAGATGTCTACGGGAATTAAATCTTGATGTGATGTCAAAGCATAGCACATAAATGTGACTCTTCCAACATATGCAAATGTAATAAATTTGTTCATGTACGTTCATTCAATACTCAATAGTTTAAATTTAATTATAATTTTAAAGATGATATATATGCTACGTAGGGTAGTAATAGAGTTTCATCAATTGTCGTCATTATTATTATTATTATTATAGTCTCACATGCAGATGTAGTTACTCTATGAGTTATGCATGGTGCTGTGGTGTGGTCTCTATCTTTGTTGCTAAGTTTGGACTTAGGACCATTCATGAACAAGTGCTAACATGTGAATGGAACAGAGAAAATAAGGGTAATTGATGTACAAGTTTGCTGTGTTGCATTTAACTATTTTAATGGTGCCAACTTTACCATATGGGTTTGGATTTGGTGCTGTTAAAAAATGCAGTTAACAGTTATCAAATCATAGCCATTGAATAAAAATAGGACTGTTCAGATTTTGAGTTCATGTTTTAATTTTGATTTGTTGAAATTTATGTTCAAGTGATTTGATCTTCACTCTACCGCTTGATTTTCTTGATGCAGTGATATTTTGATTGAAGCAAACTTAATTAACGTTATTTAAAAGAAAAACTTAAATTAACGTTGGATTTTTATAAAGGGAATCAAGTTTCTATTAAAATGAGTTGCTTTTTTTTTTCTATAATTTCTAATAAGAATAAAAAACGTATTAAAGTCAAAGGTATCTATTTTTTGTCGATATACTAAAGAGGTCCAAACTGGACTGGTACATCCTCAACCGAAATGTACCGGGCCAGGCATGTACTTCCCTGAACACAATAGGCATATGCCAGCATTATTACTCTAAACCAAGTCATAAGAGTCCAAACATATGAATGGCTTGATGTGGCGTGAATTGATAACATATGAATGCCTTGATTCAACATGGCTGATTATTGCATGTACTAGATCATGTGTTTGTTCCCCCCTTTAATGAAACATTTGTCTAATTAGTCACTAATGAGTTATGATTCATTTATATATATATATATATTACAATTCTTTCAAATTTTCATTGCACTTTACTTTTTCACTTTTTTTTAATATCTCTTATCTCCACCCGTTTCAACTTTTTGAGAAATGTGAATAAAATTTTATCCGTGGCCAATCACACAATTTTCTTCGCTGCTTCTTGATTAATTGCTGAAAGATGTATTGTCATATAAAATACATTCTAAATATTCTATTGAATTAAAATTTAATAATTGTAACGTTGTGCTATATATTAGTTAAAGACATTGCTGACTGATACTATTAAACCTGATGTCCTGATCCGATCAAAATAGATTGCGTAATAGATTCGATCCATCCACTAAAATCTTATTCAATGTGTATTTTACTATTTTATGGTTAAAAATAAGGCACAAGACAAACTATTAGGGAATCAATACTCTATACATAATACACACACATAATTTTTGTTTTTATTCATTACTTGTATTTTCTTGACTAAATTGATTTTTTTATTTTTAAATATTAATTGTTATGGTAAGAACATTTCTAAGAAACATAATTTAATTGATCATGAACTATGAAATATGCCAAGATTGGAATATTTTTTTCGAGAGAGTTTGAGATGATGCATGCAGGTTGCTAGTTGGGGAGCCTATCTTCTATCCCGTGACATATTAACAGTGTCAATTGCACCAAGGGACACCCACGAAGCACAGGTTCAGTTTGCTCTTGAACGAGGAGTTCCTGCTCTCATTGGAGTACTTGCCTCTAAGAGGTTGCCTTTTCCTTCCAGAGCCTTTGACATGGCACACTGTTCTCGCTGCCTCATTCCTTGGGCTGAATATGGTATATATATTCTCACTCACCAAATGCCATCTCTTATATATAAACCTCTCATAACAAAACAAGATAAAAATGATTCAACGTCAAGTGCATGTATGCAACAAATTTTTAAATGTCAAACAATCTCGAGAGAAATTAAATGCTTCTATATGGATATATAGAGTTTATTTTAGTAAAATTGATTACAATAAAAGTGAGTTATAACTGTAGTAGTGAATGTTGGGGACAATGTTGTAAAATTTAGCTACGAAATTTAACAATTTAATTATACTCACCACAAGTTACTCTTTCTAGCTTCTGGGCATATAATTAGTTTTGAGACTAAAATTAATTATTTAAGTTGTTTGCCAAAACATATATAATCACCTAAAATTGGTTTAGGTCAATGAAAATTTAGGTCTCGTTTGGAAGAGCTGATTTGAACTTATTTTATAGCATAAACTCTTATGTAAATATTTAGAAGGACTTATGTAAATAGCTTATAAATAACCCTTCTAATATATTGTTTGGAGTTTGTTTCGTAAGTTGATAAATTAGCTTATGCTTATTTATAACCAATTTTTAGCTTATTTCAATAAGTTTATCAAATTAGCTTATAAATAAGCGCTTAAGCAATAAAGGCTTATTCTCGTACACATTTATTAAGTTGTTTATCCAAACACATCTAAATTATCAGGCTCCAAAGATGAAGTTCTGGGTTTCAGAATTGATTATTGAAACCGAAGCTGATCCAAGAAAATTTTAAGTTGTGCTGATCTTTCTTCACTTGTTGAATTAGATGGGCTTTATCTAAATGAAATTAATCGAATTTTACGCCCTGGTGGGTACTGGATCCTATCGGGTCCACCAATCCGGTGGAAGAAATATTGGGAAGGATGGGAAAGAACAAAGGAGGATCTGAATGAAGAGCAAACCAACATTGAGAAGGTAGCTGAAAGCCTATGTTGGAAGAAGCTAGTGGAGAAGGGTGACATTGCAATTTGGCAGAAAGCTCAAAACCATTTAGATTGCAAAGCCAACAGACCTATCTGCCAGGCAGAGAATAACCCTGACAAAGCATGGTGCGTGCTTCATATTCCCATAATAATCCATATGTTTTACTTTCATGTAAATATTTTGTGTCTTGAAGTTTCACATCGACTCACACAGATACATTATGTTTGTTTAAGTTTTTTTATAGAAAATTATTTTTTTATATTTAAAAATCATGTTTTTTAAATTTTTGAGATGTTTGTTTAAGTTTTATAAAAAATCATTTTAAAAAATAAAATAAATTTAAAAACTACATTTATTAGTTTATAGGAAAAAATTATTATGATAGATGAGAGAGAAAATAAAAATAAACTTATTGAAGCTTCTTCCTTCGACCATGATTTTAGCTCACATGATTTTCTGCCGTATATCCAAACATGTACTAAATGAGTGGAGCAATACTTGTAGAACCAGCTTTTGAGTAGAGTTAAGTGTAATCTGAATTCTAACCTTTGGCATATGTTTCTTATATTTATTTTGGTCACTTTTTCAGGTACACAGATATGCAAACATGTTTGAGTCCTCTGCCTGAAGTGTCCAGCAAAGAAGAAACTGCTGGTGGGGCATTGGAAAATTGGCCTGACAGAGTAAAAGCCACCCCACCAAGGATTTTCATGGGGGTCATAAAGGGGGTTACTTCTGAAACTTTCTCAGAAGACAATGAGCTTTGGAAGAAAAGGGTATCATATTACAAGAAGGTTAACAATCAGCTAGGAAAACCTGGGAGATACCGCAACTTTTTAGACATGAATGCCAACTTGGGTGGATTTGCTGCAGCATTCATTAAGTACCCTGTTTGGGTTATGAATGTGGTTCCTGTCCAGGCTAAGGTTGATACACTAGGAGCTGTGTTTGAAAGGGGATTGATTGGAATATACCATAATTGGTTAGCTCAGTGTTCTCTGTTTCTCTTGTCCTGTATATTTTGAAGTTACTTTCTCCCTTTTTTTCTAAGATGTTTAAGGCCTTCAATTCTGTTGCAGGTGTGAAGCAATGTCTACTTATCCTAGAACTTACGACTTAATTCATGGTGATTCGATTTTCAGCCTTTACAATGACAGGTATACATTTATTTTGGGTTACATGATTTAGTTTTCAAGGTAATATTTGACTGAAAATCTCAACAAAATTTTTCGACCTCCTCTTATGTGGTAATATTTGACAGAAAATGTACCCAAAACTGTATTTCTTCATTTTAAAAGCATGACACTTGACATGTACGATAAATTATTCTCAATTTTTATTTTTTTCGAAAATAAAAAAGAATTAATTATCATATTGTAACTTGTAAGTGGGATATACTGAGATTTCATTACTCTAAAAGTATTGAAATTTTGCTCAACTTATAGTTGAATTTGATCTTATGACTTGAAAATGTAAATACTCCATTCATACTAATGATATTGCAATGCTTCTGCAATGTAGATGTGAATTAGAGGACATTTTGCTAGAAATGGATAGGGTTCTTAGACCTGAAGGAAGTGTGATAATCCGAGATGATGTTGATATATTGATAAAAGTGAAGAGCATAGTCAATGGCATGGACTGGGAAAGTCAAATTGTGGACCATGAAGATGGACCTCTTGAAAGGGAGAAGCTTTTATTTGCTGTGAAGAAGTATTGGACATCCCCTGCATCTTCTGACAAGAGTAGTTAAAATACACTTTTTAGAAGCTGTGTCCTCTTCCACTAGGAAAAAGAAATCTTAGAGGCCACCTTATTATTTGTTTTTTTCCCTCCCTTCCTTTGTTACTTTGCTTTTCTTTTCTTTCTTTTGTTAAGCTGTTATTCTTTTCTATTTTTATTTTCTCACTTCTTTTTCCTTTGTGGGACAAGTGCAAGCAAATTTCATTGAAGGAAAATTCAGTTGATTGTGTGCAGAACACCGAATACAGGGCATACCATTGTCATGTTATACTTAACAAATCAAGAATCAATCAACCTCGTGTTTTTTCATTGACACTTATAATTACTTATGATCTTGTGTGGTTTAAAGTTGGATAAGACTATGTTGCCTAAATCATAGTTGAACAAAATAAAATCAAATTCCTCTTTTTAAAATAAATTAAAATAAAATTGAACAATCGTGCATTTTGTCTCGGCCTTAGTTGTGCTCTATAGCCAAACTCAAAACTAATATAACTAATTTATTGCCATCCAACACCAATGTTGTGAGCTGAGTAGGTGACTCACAAAACAGACAACCCATTTGCTTCAGAACTTCACCATAAATATAGGACATGGTCATAGTCATGCAGAGGCAGTATAGACATAGTAAGCAAATAACCAAAGTTGTTATAATAAAAATCATGACAGCACTCAAACCTCTCTTACAATGTTGCTCCTTTTGGTTTTGGCACTAGGGACTGAGAAAGAGATGGCTAAGGCACAGAACAGTACCTGCTCAAACCAGCTGAGCAATTACGTCAATGTTTGTGCTCCCTTTGTGGTGCCTAGTGTGCCCAACACAAGCCCAAGTACTGGCTGCTGTGCTGCACTTCGAGCTGTAGACACTGACTGCCTCTGCAACACCCTTCGGATGGCGTCCCTACTACCTTCTCAGTGTCAACTCCCACCTCTTGCTTGCGGTTAGCTTCTAGCATGTTTGGATAAGTTTTCTTTTAGTTAGAATAATCAATTCTAAAGCTCAGAAGAGCTCACCCTAAACCCTAAACCCTAAACGAACTAGTGTAAATGTTAAAGGGTTGACTTTTTTAAATCATTGTTGAGTCACCAATTTAGCAATAAACTAATTCCAGATTGGTTAGTTTTAGTCTCGTAATGGATTCGTTGATGGGCCAAGTTATGTTGGGCCTCATATCAAGTTCAATGTAAGGCCGTCTTTAAAAAGAAATGGTGCTTTTTTTTCGGTAATAAGTAAAATTTTGGCAAAAAAAAAAAGACTTTTTTTAGTTATTGGAAAGATAAATTACATCCGCCAGAAATTAATCTCTGGACCTTCCCTACCCAACTCATATGTCCCCAGCTCCTACCACTTGAGCTATCCTACGGGGACAAAAAAATAATAATAAAAAAATAAAAAAAAGACCTTAAGATAATTATTTATATTTTTTAATTCTCAATTTTTTTTTTTGAAAAGTTTAATTTTCAATTTTCAATTTTCAATTTCAAACACCTTTTTATTTGGTTAAAAAAACACCTTTTTTATTTTAGTAATAAAAAAAAGCGAAGATAAGAGGTCTGAGGAGAATGATTCACTATTGGATTTTAATGATATTAAATATTCAAAAACCCTAATGATAAATTGATATTTCTTTCCACTCTTGAGAATTATAGATTAATTAATTTTATGGATATGAAAATCTTATGGATTAAATATATTTTCTCATTTATTGCAAAACTATGGGGGAGAAACTCAAGGGGAGTATTTTCGTGTCTTTGAAAATTTTGATATAATTCTGTTTTCTCTTTAAAATTGTCATCTTAAAAAAGGAGGATATTGTTGAGTTCAAACGTTCAATTATATCGTCTATCAGGTTTTGTACATTTGGGCTCATTGAGTTTAGGCAGTCACGTGTCAAGGGTTGGGTGGCTTCTCCAAAATCCACTTAGTGGCTATAGAGGGTCCTTGAGATATTTAAAAGCAATAGCAAGGACTGTGGAATGGGGCGCTCGCAAGTTTCTGCTGCAAAAACATAATTGGGTCATTTGATGGAGGCATACAACAACTGAATGGGGTTATTGAGGTGGGTCCTCTCCTTCCTCTACATTGCTATGTTATTTTTAAAGTTCAAATTCCCCCTTCCCCTATAATGTCTCCCGAGCTCTGAACCACGTATACCTCCCTAAACTCCCTCAGGCGCGAACCCACACAAGAGGAATCATCAGACTCCTCCGCCGGCAGTGGGGTTCGCTTGGAGCTTCCAGAGGTTGCCGCTTTCCGGCTAAAAACCTTTGCCACTCTCCCTACTCTTGTTCAAGTGGCTCCCCCTCAATTGGTAATCGACCAATCCTCGAAGTATACCTCCCGTGACGCAGTGATCGACCTCATTGAAGTGGTCGACGGGCTGTGCTGCGAGGAAGCCCTTAACCAGAAGCTTCGCGCTGCGTCTTGCAGAGAAGACGGTCGCCCTGGGCTTCACAAAGCTGACGGCGACATAGCCCGCTACCACTCCTTTTTCGTATATGCATATCTATTCACAGAGTTGGGAATTAATTTCTTTTTCTCGCCCTTTTTCGCCTCCATCTTGGTCGATATCAACGTAGCACCCTGCCAACTGCATCCTAACGCTTGGGTGTTCATGCGGTGCTTCGAGATTTTGTGTGACGCCATCCAAATCACACCATCGCCTGTCCACTTCTTCTTCATATATGATGTAGACGCCAAGTCCCTAAAAACCAAGGGATGGGTCTCTTTGAAGGCTCGCCCCAACCACAAATGCCTTAATCCTTTCAAAAGCAACACCAAAACCAGCTTCGTCCGCAAATATTTTATGGTGGCGGTTCACCATGCTTACCCCGAACTTTTTACCCTAAGGGGCGGGACCGCCCGTTTTCCTTTCTACTGGACGGAGAAACCCAACAGCATCGTCGACCCCCCGGAAGACTCCCTGACCGCCGATGACAAACCATCATCGGCTTCTTCGGCCAACTCCATATCCTTGACTGCTCCAAAGTCATCGAGGGCGCCATACACTCGAAAACCCCAAAATACCTAGGTCGCCATGCACCAAATCAAGCACCTCGCCAATTTTTTTTTTTTGAGTTACTACTGTTTGACTTGTTCCCCCTTTTTTTTGCAGAAGAAATGAAGTTCACTAACGCGGAGCTCCAGCTTGCTGCTGCAAGGAGGGCCGCCAAGTTCCCACCAACCTTCAATACCGAGAGTGCTAAGAGGAAACACCACCAACGTGATGGGGAGAATGAAAAGAACCAGTCACCCCACAAGAAAACTCTACAATAAATCCACTAGAGCTCCGAATCAGCATCCACATCTGCGTTTGTGACCATTGCTACAATAAATCCACTAGAGCTCACAATAGGGTCCTTTTTCTTCCTTCCTCTATTCTCAACTTTCTTCGGCCTTCCCCTAGCCCTAGGGGTAAGCATCTAGTCTCGGAATAAAGCAACACAAGGCGCAACATCTGAAAAAGAATAAGAAGGCCCCTCCATAAACCTGGTAACCTAGGAAACCCCCAAAGCATCAGAAGACTTTGCAAGAATAACACCGCATGGTGCAATGTTAAGATCGGCACGAGGAGACCCTGAAGGACTCGAGACCTTCGTTCCATCGCTATCAACGTCACCAAGGGACAACATTCTCTCATCTTCGGGCTCCAAGACATGAGCTAACCTGTAAATAGCAAAGAAGATTCCAGGGAAGAGCACAGAGGAAGGGAACCTAGGGGAAGACAAGCATTCCCTAGAGAGGCCGGAAAACATCATTTCTTCATCCTCAGAGGAAGACGCTACAAGCCTTGCTGCCGTAGAAGTACTCGGAAATCTCGCAAGCCTCTAGAAGAATGAACAAGGCTCTGCTGCAAGAAACCAATTAGCATGCGAGTAATGTAAAACAAGGTCTGAATTCTGATTGAGACTAGTACTGAATAGTGAATACTGATTAGTGAGGAATCTGAATCTACAACTTTTACCATTTTAAATTTTGTTGTGTTAGCTTTTCTATAAAAAAAGACACTTACCTGATGACTAGTATTTTTTTATTTTATTGTGATGACTAGTATTAGATCAACATACTATGTATAAATGTCAAAAACATACTTTGTATAGAAAAAAAGGTTTATATTCTAATTGAAACTGGACTTGATACGTTTGCTTTCCAAAAAAACAAAAGGCAAATTTTAATGTTTGGGGGTTTAATTTGGCGATTTAATTTGGTTTTAGTTTGGATTAGGTTAATTAGTGTAAGTTAGGGTTAATTTAGGATAATTTGAGGTGGAAAATATAAATTGAAAGAAAAGGAAAAAAGAAAAGAATTTCAACTAGGCTTCATTAAATACATGATAGCCACGTAGGACCAATGAAGCCATGTGGTAATGTCACTGGATCACCAGTCACCACCTCCGGTAGGGAGCAAAATCAAGTAGTATATCATTATTTGAAATAGTAGGCAACTAGGGATCGTTTGGTTTGGAGACTAACCATTTTCAAATTAAGAGTATTATTATTATATAAGACCAAAACCTTTTTTTACCCAAATTTTAATCTTTTATCTATACTATATTTTACATGATATTCAACAATAAATATAGTTCTCCAACATTTTCCCCTGCCTATTCAGAAGCAAAAGAAGTTGCAAGTGACTGGTGCAGCTGTAAATGAAGGTGGGGTTTGCGTGTGGAACTGGGCATCGATCATGAATGAATCTGTATGTAAATACGGTAGAAATATGGTTGCTGAGATGAATTAAGTAGCTAGGTGTGCCAATATAGGAACAGAACAGGGCATGATTTTGTTTTACTGAGTGAAATTCCTGGGCTACTACACTAGAATGTATTCACTCTATAGCAGAATAATGAAGAAGCAAAGTGCTGGTGCAGTTGGGATTCAAGATGCTTATACTCATTGGATTCAATGTGGAACACCAACTATATAATAAATGCAATAGAAAAGTTTTTATTTGATGATGTCTCACAGTGATGTTATTAACTTATTATACAGTGAATGCAGCACTTTTTGTTGTTTTGGGAAAGGGGTGGATACAATTGTTAACTTGTGTTAGTTTTTAGTGAATCATAATGAACATATATGCTAGAAGTAATAGCTAAGTTAATCAAACATTAAAAGGAATGAATTACTATTGCTGTCCAATTGTTGTGCCTTTTACTCCTTTGCTACCAACTTTTCATTCCATGTGCGCTTCATCAATGATTTGTATCAATTTTTTCACCGTTTTCTGTACTTAATTTGGAACAATGGTTATGACACAAAATTATTATTATCCTTGCATTAGGGGTGTAACTCCTATAAAAGAAGGTAGTTGTAGTTGACAACTAATTATTTTCACTTTGTGCACTCTGGTACAATGGTTGACAGGAATCAATTGCCAATAAAAGATAATATACTTGAAAGTGATGTTGTAATACTAATGCATATAGTTAGTAATGAAATAACTCCACATTAAAGCAAAGCACATTCATTTTCTAGCAATCAGAACTTCAATCAGAGAAGCATACTTTCCATTAAACTTTCATTTTATATATGTGACTAAGAATATGTTTCAACATTAAACTTTCATTAGCATACTTTCCATAAAGTTTCAACTGAAAACACTAATTTCATGGCCAAAACATGAAGAGATAAATACCACTTTATAAAAATCTTTTTACTTTTATAGATGATTTTACACATACACGGTATTCAGCTCTAATTATATATTTTCATCAATTTATATTAAAAGTGCATTACTATTTAAACATATAATCACCAAATAAATTGAAAATGATTTTTATTAAAGAAACATAAAATATAAAATATGTGCTTTAAAAATTAACCCAAGAAGGGGTAGCTCAGTTGGCAACGCAGACTGGGTGTATGTTAAGAGCTCTCGGATTCGATCCCTACACAATACACTCTGGGGAAGGGATGAGGAGTCTTAATTGTGACTAAATCTCGAATCTCTTTATATCCAAAGGGTGACCGGTACCAAATGTTTATACCAAAAAGAAATTAAAAAATTAGTGTACACTAACTTTTTTATTGAGCTTCATTAATATAATTACATTAAAATGTTGATCATATTCTTAATAATCTACTATTCAATAATTTTTCATATTATATAAATTATTTTTACAAATAATAGACACATAACTTAAAAACAAACTCGTGCAATGCACGGGTTTAATTTCTAGTATTTATTGAAAGAGACATGCTATAATTTTCGGAATCAAATTTGTTAAAAGAAGATTGAGATTTGAGAAAGAAAATGTTATATGTATGAGTAATTAGTTAGGGAGTTGTGCAAACAATATAATTTTGTGGACCCTGTGTTCTCTTTGAATCAAACTCGGAAAGAATAAAAGGAGAATATGTTATCAATTTTGCTAGCTAACTCGTATATATGATCCTACCTGCCACATTCCATCACATAACAAAAACATTAAAATAAGTTCATTCGAATTTTTTTATAGAATTTAAAATTTAGTACATTAAAATTTTCTGAGGTTAATATTTTGTATTTTTTTAAGGTTGATATTTTGTAATTAGTAATAGTATTAATACTCACCTCCTTATAGGTAAAGAGTTTGAATACCTTTGTGTTCAATAAAACTTTAGTTACTAGGAAACCCTCCTCAAGGAGATCTTCGTCGCTCCTACTAAGGAGTGGACTAGCATGTCACTAACGTCCTATCAGTTAGTCTGGAGATGTTTTTTCTCTGTTCTACTATTTTTTTTAAATAATAGTATAGTGAGAAAAAAAATCATTAATTTAAGAGTGAGACTACTAAATTAAATTATTATTAAAACTAAATATCAAATCATATAATATTTAAAAAAAGTCACATAACAATTTTAACCATTTAAACGACCGCTCATTCTTAAATAACTTATGCACTGTGTTTATCAGAATTACACAAAAGACAGAGATCAACTTCTCTCGATTGGAACACGTATGCGATATAGAAGAAATGACCTCTATAAAGTTGTGCCAATGATCTTTATAGGTCTTCTCTCTTTTCTGAAATGAAATGAAAATAACTGTAGGATTTACACTTTATGGGTCGACAACATTAAGAGTTTTCTACATGCATCCAATCAAATCTCTGTTTTTTATTTTAAATATTTTTAAATTGAAATTTATTTTATGACATGAAAGATTTACATTTGATATATTCTTATTTGATGACCGTGTAAAACTTTTTTGCACTTTCAGGACGACTGACCTCACCGTACCAACACAAGTTTTTCCTACGCGTTTTGTGCGACTTACACATTTCTCGAGAAAATTTCCCGATAAGTCACTCATCTCAATTCTGTAAAAGAAGATGCACCTTACTATTATGAGTTAATTAATCAAATCTTTTAAATCATCATCAACTATCATGTGCCCCATCACCTATCTTGCCAGAACCGCTCCTCGTTCCTTCCTTCTTATTACACCGACAATCACTCTCACCCTCGTAAGCCCCGGGCATAACACTTGCGGCTAAAAAAGTACTAACAAGTCATAAAAGTGTAAGTTTGATGTATGGTAAAAATCATACTCCAAGTAAAAAGAACTGTAGAAATAGCGCGTGGTGAGCAGAATGGTTGAAGGGTGCGTGACATTGAAGATGATATTCCAAGTTATGCTCACGACACAAACTCCAAACTCCTCCATTTAAGTGTTCCCAACTTCTTCGAATCTTTCAACGACTTCCCTTCTATTCCCTTCTTCTCTTATCTCTCTCTCTCTCTCTCTCTCTCTCTCTCTCTCTCCTAATGACTTCACTTAACACATAATGGGCTTTTTCCGGCGACTCTTCGGCGGCAAGAAACACCCTCCTCCGCCGGCACTTTCCGACGGGTCGGGTTCCAAATCCGGACCAAAAGACAGAAGGAGAAGCTGGAGCTTCGCGAAAAACAGCACCAGAGGCACATCCTCCAATAAGTCACTCTCACCACTCAACCACCAATTTGACCCTTCCACCTTCTCCTCTCCCTTCACAGACTCCTTGGATGCAAATAAGCATGCCATCGCCGTCGCCGCCGCCACTGCTGCCGTTGCTGAGGCCGCACTCGCCGCCGCCCATGCTGCCGCTGAAGTTGTTCGGTTAACCAGTGGCAGCGGACCTGTCCCGGCTGCTCAAGACCGGCGGCGGCAGGCGGAGGAAACAGCTGCTGCCGCTGTCAAGATACAGTCAGCGTTCCGAGGTTACTTGGTACGTAAAATTTGCTCAATTTTTTTTGCCATCATGTCCCTGAAAATGATTTTTTTTTTTTGAAATTGGAAATGAAATAGAAACTTTAGATTATAACTAAGTGTACAAACACATATTAGAAATTATGAGCTTATTAAAATTTATCAGTAGTTGATTTTCCAATTAACAGTTATAAACCCACAATTTATCTTTTTTAGTGCCTCCTTAGTGAAATGTGTTATGTAATCTATGAATGAAATTAGAGCTAGCATAAAGGAATATTATATGAAAAGGAATTTGTAAGTTTAATACTTTAATTGTGAATTTCCCTTTTATTTCAATGTATGTAAAAAACATTGTGAGTTAAAATCAAAGTTGATAGTCCTTAATTTTGTACATCTGCCCGCCGTCAGAAAGATAAGTTGTATCGTATAGGGATTTGATCCTTGAACCTATCTCACCTCAATTATATGTCTTCTCGCTCTTTCATCTTGTACCAAGCATGTATTTAATTTTTTTTTTTTGACAATTTAGGTATATATTTTTGTACTGATGTAAATTGTATAATTAAACATGATTTACTGAAATACTCCCTCCGTTCCTAATCTTTTGTTATTTTAACTTTTGGCATAAATTCCAAAACTTTTGTTGTTTTACAAATACAATGCATTTTTTCTCAATTTATTCCATATATACCTTCATTTAATACTATACCTCTCACCTACCACCTCTTATTTTCACCAATCAAAATCATAACAAATTTCTTAACCAATAACTATTATTCTCTCTCTGCACTATAAGAGAACATTAAATAGGGGTCTTTATGTCAACAAATATATCAATGATTGCACTCTTAAACAATGTGCATAACCTTAAACAATAAAAGATCAGGAACGGAGGGAGTAATATTTTTTTATGAAGTTTTGATATGAATGCATTCTATTTTCGTAATAATTTTTCCTATTAAGCATTGGTACTCAACTTCTTGTTGTACTCAACTTCTTGTTGTTAGCGCGTCAGTTCAACTTTGTTTGACTCTTTCGTTGAAAATTGAAATATGGAATTTTCTCCAGTACTGTTTTTCTCGGAAAACATACACACTAGTCAACTAGTCCACATTGTTTCATTTTTTCAACAGTGTTTCTTTTTTCTTCTTGATCTTTCAAATATCGAAAGCACACGTTGTCTGTTTCAAAATCAGCAAATTAAATAAAACATAACAATTTTATTTTAAGTGTATGGTTAGACTCTGGTCAATGTTTGTGTGTTGTTGTGGACGGGTTTCCACCGACAAATTTTGCTTAGAGGAATGTTCTCCACAAATAATTTTTGTTTATTTCATTATAATAACATTTTCGATCTTGACAAATCTCACAAGTATGACATGTGCATGGTCAGCATGGAGCATTATCTTTTAGCACATGTATCATCTCACAAAGCCGGTTTAATTTTCACTTATGAGAATGGTTGTTTAGTGTAAATACTTACGGCGAAAAGATTACTCACTACTATCAGAGTCGTAGATTTTAGGTAAAAAATTTGTTATGGCAAGACTTGAGTGGTATGATGTTGTGAGGACCCGTGTTAAATATTTCAACTAAAAAAATTGACCACTTTTTGGAATTTGGGTAGGTGACAATGCAAGGGCCAAGAGAATTGAATAGGGGAAAACGGGTAATTTGTGAGTGAATGAAGATAAGAGAGAGCCCCACACATTTGTTGAGTTATGAAACTTTCCTTTCGGGGGGCTAAGTAGAATATGTCCCTTTGTCCCCAAAAATAACACCCAAGAATGAAGTGGCCCTGAGACAACCCATCATAATTACCATGTTTTAGGTCATGGCCCAAAGTTACAGTGGTTGTTAGGCTTCAATAGTAGAGTCACACGGAAGTTGGCAATGGTAACTACTTGTGTTTTCGTTTTTGGAATGGTATGGGGGGTATTGATGTGTGTTTAACTTGTTTTCTTTCTTGGGGTAGAAAAAGAGAGCAGCTTTTACCTCACTTTAGGATTAAGGACACAAGGACCTACAAGCTAGGTTGTAATGCTTTCTTTGCTTTCTTCAAAAAGCTGATACATTCTTTATTGATGTATTTTCAATTTTTCACATTTTGGGGGTCCTGCTGTGGGTAATATGAATCAAGGAGGGGAATGTAATATAGGAAGCTTCAGTGAGTTAAAAGGGCATCAATTATGGATGGCTTTCCACTGTGTATTTATTTTTAGTAATGATTATACCCATCACCCTCATCAATCCCCCTTCCCTCATTTCTTTTTCCTTTTCATATTCTATACCTTTCTGACATTCCATGCTTATCTGTGTTCCTTTTATTTTATTTTGTTGTGTTGAGAGTCTGTCTCAATTTTATTATTCTTGTGCAATTGCTATCTAAAATGTATATAGTATGAACCCTACATTTCATATGATCTGAGTCGCTCAATCAAAATTGACAGATCATGTTTCATCAAAGATAAAATGATTTAAGTAAACTCCAAATCTAAGCTGTTTTAGTCTAATCTTCATTCAACGACTTAGATTCTTAATTACGTGAATTTAGGATTTTTCTCGCGGTAACGAGTCCAAATTCATGAATGTGTTTAGAAATTTGGAAGAGAGAAAAAAACAAAGGAGTGGGCGTTTGCAATAATGTGTTGGTCCGAGTAGAAGAGGTTTAGATCTCTTAAGTATGTGGTTCTGGGTTCAATCCCTAGATACATGTGTAGGAAAAAAAACACGGTTGGGAGGGGACCCCACTTTGGTGCCCGACTGTACCCAGGAAATTAGTCTCACACCTAAAAGGTTTGTGCAGAAGCTAAGAATTCATTTTTGTGCTAATAAACATTATCCACTAAACAAATCTGTTATTCTTTGCCTGATTACTTTCTTCTTGGGTTTGGAATGATGTTTCATCTTAGTTGTTCTTTTTTTTTCTCATGAAGGAATCTAATGTGTCAATCAATGCTACTGCTAATGGATAGCATCATTGTATTATGAGATGAAATTTTAAAATTTCTACTGAAATTTTTGTGATGAATTTGGAAGGCAAGGAGAGCATTGAGAGCACTTAAAGCATTGGTGAAGTTGCAAGCTTTGGTGAGGGGCCACATTGTAAGAAAGCAAACTGCAGATATGCTCAGGCGCATGCAAACATTGGTGCGGCTGCAATCGCGGGCACGTGCTAATCGGGTGCACATGTCAGATAATATGCACTCTTTCAAGTCTTCACTTTCTCATTACCCTGTAAGAAATGCAAATAATTTTTGTTCTTAAATTGTTGTCTGATTCTTGCCTATTAAGCTGATGCTAACTTGCTAGAAAGGCTATGATAGCATCTCACTTTCTTCAAACTTGTCCATATCTTTAACAATGCCTTTTATCTGTTAATTTTTTTCCCTTTACTCCATCACCCTACCAATTGTTGCAATTTGGAATCTGATGTGCAAATTAACTTTCCAACCTGTCACAAACAGCATGCTGCAAATTAATAGTGTATTTGGGTTCGTGGTGGTGCATAATCCAAAATATGGTAACTCTAGAAGTTACATTTTGTAACTTTTCTCAGAAGTGATTATGGGGTTTCCTCCCATAGAACCAAACAACACTATAATTTGGTGCTGTGGTAGGCTCCTTTCAAAATAGGGCTTTAGGTTGGCTTGTGCCATCTTGGCAAGCATTAAGATGTGACTCATCAATTAGCATGTCTACATATGATACAACGTATTAGGATTTTCTCTCCCTATTTGGTGTCTCCTTCTATGTCCCACAAATCAAGTTGTGTCATGTTAATTAAAAAGGTACTATTAAATGGATGGTTTTTAAAAGATGAGATAGGGAATGAGACACCAAATGGGGATAGAGGATTTCGGTCGGTCTAAAAGATTGATGATGATCGTTAGTTCATTACTATGCAGTGTACGGATCATAATAACCATTAACCTCTAATTCTGTTTTGAAAAAAACATAATTGTAGGTCCCTGGTGATCATGAGCTCTCACTTCGCGCCTTTAGTACCAAATTTGATGGATCTTCTATCCTCCAGGTACCTTTGGTTCTTGCCCATAAAACTGTATTACAAGATCCATAGTAGAGTTGAATCAAAACAGTCTACATTTTCTTTGAAACATTTTTCAAATGTACTGTGGTTTTATTATACTTGAAAGCAAACACATGTATATTAGTATTTCAATCAGTTAATTGGTGGTGCAATGGAGAAAAGTACCTAACTAAAAGTTGAAGATGATTTCAACCATGCTACTCCAAGCAATGAAGCTTTTCATACTAATTAATTCCACCTTTAATTGAATTCTGCAGAGATGTAGTTCCAATGCAAATTTCAGGGACATTAACTTAGAGAAAACCCGGTTCGGTTCCGGTTGGTTAGACAGTTGGATGGAAGAAAATGCATGGAGCCAAACAGGAGACGCTTCATTGAAAAAGGGTCACCCTGATGATGAGAAGAGTGACAAGATTCTTGAAGTAGATACTTGGAAGCCACACTTAAACTCACATCATTATTTGCCTCCTGATTACAGTAATGAGAATTTTACAGCACACGAGTCTCCATCGAAACGATCTTCTTCTAAAGCTCCGAATCCAAGTCATTCTTATAGGGAGATCTCATCCTTTAATTCTCTGAAACTTCAAAAAGGAAAAGAAGCAGCTTCATCACGAACCGCGGAGAACAGCCCACAAGCATTTTCTGCCTCCTCTAGGCTTGGAAGTAGTGCGAGGCGAGGTCCTTTTACGCCTACTAAAAGTGAGTGCTCATTTAGTTTCTTCAGCGGCTACCCAGGTCATCCGAATTACATGGCGAATACTGAATCTTCTAAAGCTAAGGTCAGGTCACAGAGTGCTCCGAGGCAAAGGCTAGAGTTTGAGAGATATGGCGGCGCCACAACTAGAAGGTCATTGGTTCAGGGTCTTTGGGAAGCAGGGCCTAATTCAGATAGGGATTCGGATTTCAGAATAAAGGGCTATTCAGTTTCAACAACAAGCAGCTTCAACAGAATTGGGAGTACTAATTTAAGGTGACACCACGTCAAGTTTTCTGAATGAAGATGAAGACAATTTTCTCTTGCTTGAGTTTTCTTAGTATGACAGCAGTTTTAGAATGTAAGTATTTGACCAAAGGCCACATTATTGTTGCTAGCTCCTGACTGGCCTTTAACTGAATTTTACTGTGTTGAGATGTTGCAATGTGTTTTGAATGTTTTCGTTAATCCAATGTTGGTTTTGAATGTGTGATTCATCAGAAGCTCCTTTTTATGAATATAGTATTGATTATGGGCTTAAATACTCTGAAAGTCCCTGAAATTGTTCCCCATATGAAAATAAGTCCCTGGAAATTTTTTTTCCGATTCCGAATCCCTGGATATTTATTTTTAATCAGAATAGGTCCCTACTCGTGTTACCAGCTTAGGTGGCTCAATTTTTGTTGAGTCATTGATTCCACGTGGCTTTTAAATTTTTTTTAAATACACATGGATTAAAAAAATAAAATTAAACATTTAAATTTAAAATTAAACCCTTAATCTAATTAACCTAAATCCCTAATTAGGTTTAAAATTTAAAATTAAACATTTAAAATTAAAATTATACCCTTAGATTTAGGAATTTAGGGTTAATTAGATTTAGGGTTAATTAGGTTAATAAGATTTTAATTTTAAACTTAAATGTTTATTTTTATTTTTTTTAATTCATGTGTATTTAAAAAAAATATAAAGCCACGTGGAATATTTGACTCAGCAAAAATTAAGCCACATAAGCTGGAAACACGAGTAGGGACCTATTCTGATTAAAAAATAATTTCCAAGGATTCGGAATCGGGAAAAAAATTTCCAGGGATTTATTTTCGTACGAAGAACAATTTCAGGAACCTCCAAAGTATTTAAACCTTGATTATGTAATAAGGATAATGTTATAGGAACAACATTTAAAAGTGGGACAAAAAAGGTTGTGCAATTTATTAGTAACAATCACTTGAGGACTGTCAAAAAAAACAATAACTTGAGATGACGTAAAGTTCTGAGCTTTTATGTGTGCAAGTGTAAACTGGTGCTTATGTGACAGAACTACAATTTTTTAAACTAAAGTAGAAATTAAGGTTTCTACTTCCACCAAACTTCATACTATGCAATGCATTTTTCAATATATATTTTTCATCATTAAATAAAAAACATAAGTTGAAAATTTGAAAATTAGCTTGTTCAAATATATTCAAATTGGTTCAATGCCACCGGTTTTTACCTAATTAATGATTCCAAGTTCAGTTGGTTTTTGTGAGTTAAAAGAACTCGTCACCACTTGACTGGTTTCTAGTTCAACTAGTCGGGTCTGCAGGTCCGCTCTAGTTCTTATAACTATGAGTTTACTCTTTTTATTATACGTTGGGGCTGATATCAACGGCTGGATCCTCAATTTACATTTTATTATCCTCATATTGTGTTAGCTTTCTTATAAGAACCGTCTATTTGAGAAGGGAAGAGATAGAACCTCTACTAATAAAATCTTGTCTTCAACAAGCATCATATAAATTATATAATTGATGATTCAAATAATGTAAAGTAGTTTTTCTTATTTTGATGGCTTCTCCTCTAGTCTATTCTAATCATTAATCTTTCTTTCTAGTGAATTGAACAATTGTGTTCAGAGAATTTTCTTCTGATAGCTGCAGGCTGCAGCCAACTTCTCTAATTTTTATTTCCCACTGACATTAAATGTAAATGTTTGCATATTTTTTTTGTTTGAATATGGTGTCATCTAGTAATTTATTTAGCCGTGTGTGGGGATGTTATTGTTATCACTATTTATTATATCCTGGATTTCTATGGTTTTGCCTTTCGGTGGTCCAATTTATACAGATATTGGCACCAACCACAAAGACAAAAACATTGCACATTTCAAGAAAACTATGTGACATGTGACACCATCACTCACCTCCCTTCCTTTGTTTTGTACGGTTATATTTTGCATTGATTTGTTCTGTTTTTTTGTTTTTCTTGCCACTGTATTCTTAGCCTTGGATGCTTATTGCAGGCAATTACACAGTTGAAGACAATTGATTATGAGAGTGATGTTGTGGAACTAGTGGTTGCTTGCTTCCATTGGATTTGGCTCCATCTGATCTTGCTTTGGACCACACCAATCCAACTACTAAGACACCCTTTTTCTCTTTCCTATTATATCTCACATCTTTATCAAATTGCAACTTGGAATGCACTTTAATTCTATCACTCTTTTGGGAAGTGGGGTGGCTCTCATTATGCAAAAATCATTTTATTTCATCAGGTATTTAAATTTTCAAAAGCTGCTTATTGGAATCTTTGAAGTGAGCTGTTAAACTATTAGTCTGAACCAAAAAGGCTGTCAGAAAAAAACCAGATTTGTCTTTGGGCAAAATCATTCTCTTGATTTTAAAAGAAAGAATAAGTACAGATCAATATGTAAAATAAAAATAGAAAAGAAAGCAATGGTTTATTTTGGGCCCATATAATCATGAATTAGTTGAAGTGTTTTTCACCTGCACAGGACATACAGTACAATGAGAGCACTATAGTATAAAGCAAAAGAACAGTTAATTATCAAAAAAAAAAAAAAGCAAAAGAACAGTTGAATTTTGTCATGGTGATATTAAGGTAACATATATATATGCTGGATCCGAAAAGGAAGGCGTGTGACGTATCCATGGCAGAGTGACAAGTTGAAGATATTTGAAAGCTTCATGGCTTCATCATCAATAATAATTGGATTAATTTATGGATGTAGTTGGTCAAAGAGAAGATGGAGTCATAAAATGATGGATGAGACCATAGTCTACACTCTACAGATACAACAACCACTAACATTAGACCCCTTTGATGGTTTGTTTATGAGAAAGTTGTTCAGATTATGCATTTTGTGTAGATCAACTTTTGTTTCCTCATAGTCAACTTTGACACTTTGAAGTTAGTCACAAATTGTGTGTTTGGTTCATTGTTTGGAAGCCTTAGAATCAATTCTGATTGACCAGAATCACTTTTAGCCTTAGGTGATTATATAAATATTTTACAATTATCTTTGAGAATTGATTTTAGTCCAAAATTAATTATGCTCTGAAGCTAGAAAGAATGAAAGATTAGCTTTTGTGATGAATGTAATCAATTGTGAGATTTCATAAAATCAATTCTATCCAAAATCAATTGGACAATAATAATCCAAACATGCACAGAAGTATTTCCTGAAATCAGAATGATTTCCAAATACATGCTAATTAAATACTAAATGACACTCCAAAGAAGCACAGCACAGACAATCACCCTCAAGCAAAAGGTGGTTAATAATTGCCTGGAGGCTGCAGCAGTACCTCAGGATCTTTGTGTACCACCAAAGTGACACAGGTACCTGAATAATGGGGGGGGGGGGGGGGGTGAATTCTAGTACGGTCCATACTCCATCAGATTTCAGATTACACCACATGAAGTAGAATTTGGCAAATAATCACACAGACACACACCAATTTCTAGGGAATGCATTTGAATAATAAAAATGATTCGTGAATCATCATTTTCTATCGAACACCCACACACATGCAATTCGTGACCTAAACGTTCTTTATGGTCACAAATTGCAGAGATTTTTACCGTGTGTCTAGATATCTACTAGAAAATGAAGGTACATTTTTTTTATAGGCAGAAAATGATAGTACATGAATTAATGTTGTTTGAATAAACATTGGTGGGGTCATATTGCAAACACATTCAGCCAATTTGATTGAAGCTCCAAGGAAAATGAAACATTTGGCTAACAAATCCAAGACGGAAAATCCTATGAGGTTGGCATTTGGGTTTGGCTTCGAGCTCAGCACCACAAGCAACATAAAGTGGAATCACAATTGGTATCGTTCAGAAATTATACAAGTGTTGAAAATTCATGGTTCTTAATTGAAATATCTTGAAGAGTTGGTAACCCAAAACGCGACCGACCAAAATATTCAAACGGACGGAAATGGATTCAGAGCTATGTATGTTTGGACTGGACCTGTTTTAGCTCGATGCCTACCAAATCCAACAGATGTTTAAGCCTTTGGTTTGGTTAATATTTAAAAGGTGAACCTACAAGGTAAAAGTAGATTTGTCTCTCTATATCAAAGCTATCACATGTGTAATAAGTAATAACATATTTTGATCAGTTTCTCTTTGGTAAGAATCAATTATCTTGAAGTTAGTTACAGAAGATTCTTCCTAAAATTGATGATTAACAGTAGAAGAGTTTATGAACATGCAATTATATGATTAACATTGTAGAGACCGTAAATTATGTAAAAAAAGATTTCTTAAGAGCAAAGGCTCCCCACCCCACCACCTGCTTTTCAGCCCAAGCCTCTTCCACAAATTTCACAAAGCCAGGATGCTCAAACCAACAATTCATTACACGGAACGGCTTCGGGCCCCAATCTTGCGAAGATTGTCGCAAGAGTAACGGACAGTGGTCTGAAATATCACGATTAAGTCCCACCATCTCACAATTGGGCCATTGCATTAACCATTCAGAGGAGACAAGATATCTGTCAATTCTACTGCATGATTGCCCGTTAGGACGATACCAGGTAAATTTCCTTCCTGCCATCGGTAAATCAAGCAATTCCATCTCCTCTATAAATAAATTGAATTCTGTAATATCTCTCCTTTGAGACCCTGATCCGGTTGCCACACCCCTTCGTTCCTCCTCCGTTCTTACTGAGTTGAAATCACCACATACACACCACACTTGAACCATGCTCCTAGCTTAAGTTCTTGAAGTTGAAGCTGAAGGGGTGGAATAAGGAGGTGTTTGGTGATTTGAGAACTAGGAGGGATGGTGCGGTACTGAAGCTAAATGAGTTAGACAGAAAGGAGGAAGACGAGGGTTTGTCAAATGATGAGAGGGACTCACGAAAGCTGCTGCTTGATGAATTTTGGACAGTTCTGAAGCTTCAAGAGTCTTTATTGTATCAAAAATCTAGATCAAGGTGGCTGAAGGATGGTGACCAGAATACAAGGTATTTTCACTCCCTAATTAATTGGCGACGTAGAACTAATGCTATAGTTGGGTTAATGGTCGAAGGGAGGTGGGAAGAGGACCCTCATCGAGTTAAGGCGGAGGTGAAACAATATTTTGAGAATCGGTTTGCTGCAAGTCCTTGGGAGAGACCAGCTCTAGATGGGGTGACCTTTAATGTGATATCTCAGGCTGATAATGAGTTTTTAACAAGTCAGTTTGGTGAGGATGAAGTCAAGGAGGCCGTGTGGGAGTGTGGGGGTGATAAAAGTCCAGGTCCAGACGGCTATAATTTCAAATTTATACAAAAATTCTGGTCTTTGCTTAAGGCTGATTTTTTGAGAGTACTTGATGAGTTCTGGCTCCGGGGATTATGGCCAAGAGGTAGTAATGCCTCATTCATTTGCATTGATTCCGAAGGTGAAAACACCAGTGGGGTTGAACGACTTTAGGCCCATCTCTCTTATTGGGTGTTTATACAAGGTAGTTGCAAAACTGTTATCATTGCGACTCAAAACGGTGTTGTCAAAGCTCATTCATGAGAATCAATTTGCGTTTTTGGGTGGTCGTAACATGTTGGATAGCGTGGTGGTGGTGAATGAGGTTATCCATGCTGCCAAAAAGATGAAGGAGCCAACGATGATTTTTAAAGTCGACTACGAGAAGGCTTATGATTCAGTATCTTGGGAATTCTTGGAATACATGATGAAGAGAATGCAGTTTGGCAATAAATGGATCCGGTGGATTATGAATTGCTTAGAATCTGCAAGTGTGTCTCTACTGGTGAATGGAAGCCCATGTGAGGAGTTCAAAATGCATAGAGGCTTAAGGCAGGGGGATCCGTTGTCCCCCTTCTTATTTCTGATAGTGGCAGAAGGTTTAAATGGCTTTTTCCGGAAAGCTGTCAGTGTGGGTAGATTTGAGGGATTTAATTTTGGTGATGATTCAGAACTAAATATCTCCATACTTCAGTTTGCAGATGACACTATTTTTATTGGCAAAGCATCTATGCAGAATGTGATGACCCTGAAGTGTGTACTGAGGTGTTTTGAGATGATTTCGGGGCTCAAGGTGAATTTTCATAAAAGCAAAGTAACAGGGGTGGCAGTGGAAAGGGGAAATCTGAGCAGATTTGCAGCAGTACTTCACTGTAAAGTAATGAGCATTCCGTTTATTTACCTTGGCATCCCAGTGGGGGGTAGATCGAATAGCTTGGCATTATGGGATCCGATCATCAGTAAATTGAAAGGGAGGCTTGCGTCGTGGAAACAGAAACATATTTCCTTTGGAGGAAGGATATGTCTCATTCAGAGTGTGCTGTCTGCATTGCCATTATTCTTTCTATCGTTTTTCAAAATTCCGGTAGGAGTGATGAAAATCTGTGTTGGTATCATGAGAAGGTTTTTATGGGGTGGTGTAGAGGAAAATAGTAAAGTAGCCTGGGTTAAATGGGCAGTGGTTTGCAGGCCAAAGGATCATGGCGGTCTTGGCATCAAAGACTGGCGTTTGTTTAATATGGCGTTGCTAGGAAAATGGTATTGGAGGTTTCTCAATGATTCTGACAGCCTTTGGTGCCGTGTGATCAAGGAGAGAAGTAAAAGGCTTGGTGACTCACCTTGGTGGAAGGAAATTAAAGCACAGTGTGTATGGGATGGTATGCATTGGTTTGATGCTTGCTTGCATAAATCAGTGTTCGAAGGAAACGCTACAAAATTCTGGTCTGAAAATTGGCTTGGGAATGGTCCTTTGGAGCTGCGCTTCCCTCGACTGTACAATCTCTCAAGGCAAAAATATGGATTCATAAAAGAGATGGGCGTCTGGAAGGAGGGAGTGTGGTGCTGGGAGTTTAGATGGAGAAGGGGACTACGGGGTAGGGAGGTAGTGTGGGAAGAGGAATTGTTGTCAGCAATACAGGGGGTCCAATTGGTGGAAAATAAGAAGGATAAGTGGAGTTGGCGATTGGAGGGTGAAGGGGCATACACAGTTAACTCTTCATATGTTTTTTTGCAGGTACAATCGTTGGAGGAGGCTGATTATGCGTACAACTTAATATGGTCAGCACCGGTGCCATCTAATATCAAGGCTTTTGCGTGGAGGGTGCTGTTAGGACGGATTCAGACGCGGGATAACTTGCTAAAACGACGAATTATCAACAGCGTGGAGGAAGCCATTTGCCCGCTATGTAATTCACTGCAAGAGTCTGGCTCTCATCTATTATTTTCGTGTTCTGTTTCCATATCAATCTGGTATAAGTGCTATGATTGGTTGGGCATAACCACAGCTCAAATTCCTTTTCCAAAGGAACATCTGTTACAGTTCGGCTCAAACGCGCGGAGTAAAATTCACAAGTCAGGGGAGGTGGCTGTTTGGATGGCCACTATTTGGGTCATTTGGACAATGCGAAATCGGATAATTTTCAATAACTTCAATATTACAGACATGGATTTGGGACATCTACTTGAGTTGATACAGGTGAAAGCATGGCATTGGAACCGAGCAAAAATAAAGGGATTTATATACTCTTGGTATGAATGGCAAAGGAATCCAGCTACCTGTTTAGCATCAATCAATTAGGTAACGAAGGGCTGATTGAGTTTGTGGACAAGTATATTGGGACTGATACAGATTCTGGGGATAGTTGGAATGGAGTCACAGTGCGAGGGTAGTATGGGCCGTGAGGGGAATCTTAGTGCACAGTTAGAGGAGCTACTAAGTCTTTCATTACTTATGTAGGTTTGTTTAATTTTTCTATCTATATCGTTGTATTATGGGTTGGAGTACCCCTTGTACTCCTTTTTAATATATCTTTGGCTTATAAAAAAAAATGTAAAAAAAGATTTCTTTGAATACATTATAGTTCCTTTACGTGTTGTAGGTCCAAACGTGGGAATTGGGAGAAATATATCGCGTGTTTGAAAAAAATCACATGCCATGCCCACTTGACTACTTGAGTAGCTTTTTTATCCTTTACGCGATTTAAGGTTGCAAAAGTGTGGAAGCAAAACATGCATATAATGGATCTTTGGTTAGGCATTTTGTCCATGTTGATGATAATCACCTAAGAAGTAAAGAGCCTAAAAAACGGTGCCCACTAGGGTGGGTAACCTTTTTTTTTGGTCCACCGGTGCTCCATCATTAATCATCATTAGATCTTAGCATCTTAGAATATTCTGTAATTGAATGGTCAAGATTTAATGAATGACAAAAGGGTAAAAATGTAAATGACCCAAACTCATCTTTCCCAACCAATCTTACTCTGTCCCTGAATCACCAAGAAGGCAAGAACCCAGAAACCACAGGTATTGAATTCTCAGGAACCAGAAACCACCACAGCACCACCCTCCAGCCACCGTGACCCTGACCGCAGCAGTACCTGAACCATGGCCCAAACCCCACCAACCACCAAACCAGGTTCCCATATACCCCACCATAACCTCACTTCCCAACCTCTGTACCAAAGCCATGTGAATCAGACACTAGAAATCCACATCTCAGCCTCCAACACAACCCACAAGAAACAAGAAACACGGAAGAAGATCGAGATGACGGCGGGTTGAAGTGTGGTGATGGAAAAGAGAAAAGGGGTTGAAGCAAGATATGGGTTAGATCTGGGTTGAAGCAAGACCATGAGAGTATGTTTCCTCTCCCACCGTTGCTGCCGCCGCCCTCCGCCTTCAGCGCTGACAGGATCGCGACCTAGCACAATTTACAGACAAACAAAGCAATCTCTCTCTTTCTCTTCTTGCTCTGAAAAATTAAACAAAAGAAAGGAAAAATTCAACATTGCTATTTTAATATTGTAATCTCATGGTCTGAATTTGGTTCACTGGATGGTAGATTCGAGGTGAAGATGTGTGTTATGAGTCTCCTAATTCACCATGTGGTCACATGAATATTCACGAGACGCATTGGATATTAATTTCATTACTAGACTCTGTTCAATTGGCTGGTTTCATTATGGACAGTATGTTGCCACCGGCGAAGAGATGGGAGACAGGGATGGAGGGGCAGAGCTGCAGAGGAGAGTGGGAGAGAGAAGAAGAGGACGGACTAAAGTCTGAAATACCCCTAGTGCAAAGTCAAGAATACCCCTGGTGCACCGGTGGACCAAAAAAAAAGGTTACCCACCCTAGTGGGCACCCTTAAAAACAACAGTAGCTTAGCTTATCGAGTCTATGATAATATCTCATATGAAGAATGCAGCTTAATTATCATTTGATCAAAATTAAAAATATTAAATGATAAAAATCAAGTAGAATGATTGAGAAAGCATGATATCATCTGCAATTTATCTACCATTTTATGTCACTTTGTGATGTCGTTTAGACAGAACAAAAAGGCATATCAAATGCAATAACCGGTGTCATTGTTTAGGGAAAAATCTGGAAAAGTAATGACAATGCCCCGTGTATGGTTTTATCTACCGTGTACACTGAAATGTGAATCACAGTAACCCTAACTCTCTCCCTTCTTCATGTACTGTCATCTTCCCCGGCTGTCTGGCTCCGACAGAAGTGCCACATGGACTCTACAGAAGTGCCAACATGGACTCTCCAGCAACTTAGAGCAGGCATACAAGAAGCTTAAACGTTTAGAAGAAGTTATTACAACCATAGGTGGTTCTTTTTCTTCTTCTTCCAAAATATTGGTCTTAGGTCTAAATGATACAGACACTCGTCAAGCTAAGACCATGTACAATGGTGTAAACAAGTTTTTCCCATTCAACACCACTTTTTATCTTCCCAACACTCCACATCATCTTCTCTCTCCAATTCAACACACTTTCAACAAATACCCACTCCAATGGTTTTCTCTCTCAACACCCTACCCCACCTCTCACCCTACCCCACCACTTTTTATTTCATATTTTTATTTAATTTTATGTTTTTGTTTTTTTTATTTACATAAAATTACAATTATTATTTTAAATTAAATTAAATAATAAACACTTAACGAATTAATTTTTTTTAATATAGATAATAATTTATTTTATTTCCTTAACTAAAAAATGGAAGACGATAAACGAAGCACACAATAATTTATTTTATTTTCTTAACTTAAAATGCAAGACAACAAACTAAGCACACAACACACAAATAACGTAATTAGTACGATACAAATCATCTTCCATCACGAAGCATTTGCAAACTTTGTCCATATGTGCTTCACTAGATCTGCTTGCAGTTCGTGATGAACGTTCGAATCACGCAACTCGGATCTAGCACGCACATGATTTGCAAAAGCGGGTAACACCTCGGTCGAGTATGGTTGCGGTGTACTAGATCCACCTTCCCCAGATTGCTCAAAATCGGTCCAACGTTGAGCAAATGTATCTCGTTCATCCTCAACAATCATATTATGTAATATGATGCATGACCTCATAATGATACCCAAATCAGCTATGTCCCACAAACGAGCTGGTTCACGGATGATTTTAAAACGAGCTTGAAGAACTCCAAATGCACGTTCGATGTCCTTCCGACATCTCTCCTGAACTTGTGCAAACAACTTATCCGGTTCACTTTGAGGAAGTCTGATCGATTTGACGAAAGTTGGATAAGAAGGGTAGATACCATCAGCTAGATAGTATGCCATATTATAGGGACGTTGATTCACAATGAAACTCACAGTTGGAGCCTTTCCCTGTTCCACATCATCAAACACTGGTGATCGATCTAGAACGTTTATGTCGTTCAACGTTCCCGGACATCCAAAAAAGGCATGCCAGATCCATAGATCATGAGATGCAACTGCTTCAAGAATAACTGTAGTGGTTCCCTTATCCCCTCTAGTAAATTGACCTTCCCATGCTTTAGGACAATTTTTCCACTCCCAGTGCATGCAGTCAATACTCCCGATCATGCCTGGGAACCCCCTTTGTTCACTAACCTGTAGTATTCTTTGCAGGTCCTCTTGAGTTGGTGCTCTCAGGTACTCGTGCTCATACAATCGTATGATTCCATTACAGAATCTACGTAAACACTCCAGTGCTGTAGTACCTCCTATTTTGATGTACTCATCGACTGCATCTGCTGCCACACCATATGCTAACATTCGCATTGCTGTGGTACATTTTGCTAAGGGTGATATACCTTCTTTCTTGGCTGCATCAACTCGCTGGGTGAAGTAGTTATCACTACTTGAAAGGTCCCCAACGATTCGAAGGAAAACGTGTTTTTGCATCCGGTACCGACGACGAAACATTGAATCGTCATATGTAGGCTCATTGGCAAAGTAGTCGTCAATTAGCCTTCGGTTTGCTGCTGCATGATCTCTACGGACATACTTTCTACGAGGTGCACTATCTTCCAAATTTTGGTTTGGACCCAACCCTAATTGGTTGAGTATAAAAGCTTCTTCAAGTTGAGAATTTTGAAGGTATGTTGCAATATCAAAAGGATTTTCACAAGGATTCTCAAAAGGATCAAAAGGATCCATTTGTTGTGAAATTCGAAGTAGAAAGTAAGAGGTTTTGGATATTGGTACATAAATTGATCTATGAATCCATATATATAAGTAAATTGAATGGTGGACACTGACGGATTCAAAACAAGTTACCCACTAGAGTTAATAATCGGAAAAGGACTAGATTCGAATTGAGTGGAGCATATTCAAACCCAATAACCCATACACTAAAGCCGAACACTGCAGACTTGACACCACTGGCAAATTATTAAAGCAAACCCCACCGACTTGACACCACTGGCAAATTATTAAAGCAAACCCCACCGACTTGACACCACTGACAGATTCGAAACAAGTTACCCACTAGAGTTAATAATCGGAAAAGGACTAGATTCGAATTGAGTGGAGCATATTCAAACCCAATAACCCATACACTAAAGCCGAACACTGCAGACTTGACACCACTGGCAAATTATTAAAGCAAACCCCACCGACTTGACACCACTGACAGATTCGAAACAAGTTACCCACTAGAGTTAATAATCGGAAAAGGAGTAGATTCGAATTGAGTGGAACATATTCAAACACAATAACTCATACATTAAAGCCGAACATTACAGACTTGCCATTACTGACAAATTATTAAAGCAAACACAACATACTTGACGACAACACTGACAAATGGTTAAAGCAAACACCACAGACTTGACACCACTGGCGGGTTTGACCGAATACAGACAAATACTCGATTGAAATTAATTACCAAATAGGTCTTGGGCCAACTTACTCAACAGCTCTTTCTTACGGTCATCGAGATCCTCTTCAGAACTTAGCTTGAGATACAAATTGGTTTTCATCAATTGGTTAGTTTGTTCTTGCACCATTGTTAGCTTATCAATTCGTGCAATCTCTTGAGCCTTCAAATCTTTGTATTCAACCCAAACTTTCCCCTTCTCCTCAACGACAGGTTCTTTACTTTTCTTTTTATTCTTTCTTTTAGCTGCCTCCCTACCCATTGGACGAGGAATTGATCCTATAGTGGTTGAGCCACATGCATCACTGTCGTGAGATCTCTTAGATCCACTACTTGCTGAGCCACCATTTCCTCCTACTTGACTACAAAAACGTGGTAGATCACGGAGAGCGATCCATTCTTCCATCAAAGTAAATTGAACATTCTTCCCACATGCGAATAATTCCTGCGCTTTTGCCAAAACATCATTATCCGACCAACCGCTTCCTTGTTGACGCTTAGCGGCATCATAAGCGCCAATCCATTTACCCAGTATTTTGTTCATATAATTCCAACGGTTTCGACATGCAATTCCATCACGCGGAGGATCGAATGAGCAATGCTCATTACAATACTCAGCAATATCTCTCCAAAATGTTTCTCCTTTCTGGTTTTTCCCCACAACACTGCTTGTTCCACAGTTAATCCACCCACTAATTAGCACCATATTTTGTGCAGTGTTCCATGCGGGTGCATGCGTTTTTTTGCTCTTAGGAGTGACTTCATTGACTTCATTATCAGCTGACCCGTCACCAAGATTGACTTGTGTTGAAAATTCCGGAAATTCCGGTCCATCAACACTAGGAAAATTTGCACGAACCATTGGCATATAACCACTAGACTGGGGTGTTTGAGATGGATATCTCACAGATCCATAAGATGGATGAAAGTTTGGAACAAATGATGACTGGTTCGAATACTGATTTGGATCTGGATAATAGTTTGGATTTTGAGGATGTTGGTTGGAGAATTGATGTGGGACTTGAAAATAGTTTGGATTTTGAGGACGTTGGTTGGAGAATTGATGTGGGACTTGATAATTGGTGGGATTTTGAGGACGTGGGTAAGAAAATTGATTTGGATCTTCATAGTTGTTGGGATTTTGGTTGGAAATTGGGTAGCTTGAAGAATTCTGGGTGTTGTAATGGTGATTGTTGGGATCCATTTCAAAACAAATGCTAATAGAAGGATAATAAGATGGTGAGAGAGATAATAAAGATGGGGAAAAACTTGGTTTTTTTTTCTGTGTCCAAATCTATCAAACCAAGTCTCTATTTATAGAGAAAAAAAAGTTATGAATTTTGGTAAAAAAAAAAAAAAAAAAAATTTCAACAAGATAATTCAGTTTAAAGTTTTTTAAAAAAAAAAATCCGGCTGGCCAATGGGACGCTGCCACGCGTCCCATCCTCACCCACTCGGTCTTCTCTCTCCTCTCCCACTGACACGCCACGCGCGTTGTCGGCGCGTGTCCTGCACGCGCCTAGCGTTCTCTGTGAGACCCAAGATTTTAAGCTTAGAATAAATTAGTGAAATTCCTTATTAACGAATAAGTTCGATGTATCGTGAAGGGAAACCTGAACAAGAGTTTATTGGATGAAATAAATTTATGAAGGAGAAGGTTCAGGAAAAGTTCAAGGATTGTATCAAAACCGATAAAAGTATAGCACGACTAACATTCGCCTAATCTTAGGTCAAAGACACTAGTAAATAGCTAATTTACACTTTAGGACGCGATGGAAACTAATTCCAAAAATCTTCAGAGAAATGTTAGAATTTCTCTTATTCGTCAGTAAACAAGTATTTCGATGCGAAACCCTGGAATGTACGAACGTCAAATTCCAATTCTCGGAAGTTTGCCGAAACGGAATCCCTGATAGTTCAAAAACCCTAAAATCGACGGACGATGAAGACTTTTTCTATTCGGAGCTTCAAATAAAGATTTCATCCGCGCACGCCCATTCTAATCGACGTTCCGAATCTTTCTTCAGAAGGAAGTTTCTGCATCCGAGGTCAAAAGCATAAAGTGCATAAAGTGCATTTTTAAGCCGGTAAACATTAAAAACAAGCCTCGAAAACCAAAAATCATACTGATATTTCTTTGGAGAATTAGAAAAATTCAGCGGGAAGAATATCGTGTCTAAAATACGTTGGAATCAGTAGGAAAAATCGGAATCGCGAAATTCTCATTTTTCTGCATTTCCCATTTCCTATATATAGTATGAAAAATGAAAAAAAAAACAAAAAAAATCACAAACACAACACACACGGCCGAGAGCTCTTGGAGGATTGGAGGAAAAGTGATTTTTTTTCAAATCTTGACCGATCGTCGTTCCGTTCGTTGCTACGCGTAGACATCGAGGTATAGTTACTATCCCTCACTTCTGATCGTCAGATCTGTCGACTTTTTCTATGTTTTTCTGAGCTCAAAGTTTGGAGCTTTTTGTAAAACTGTCCAAATAAGCTGATTTTGGTGTCTAAACTTAATGCCCACGTGCTCCAGAGCATGAATATCCAGTTGTTTTCGACTGAATCCTGTCGAATCGTCGCAGAGGTCAAGTTTTCTGAAAATACCCATTTTCTGACAGAGGTTCCGCTTTTTGGATCAAAAACTCTCGACTGAGCTTAGCTTCATTAGGATTAGTTGTTATAAATGTCGTTAGGATCGAGCTCATCAAATTTGTTTTTCGAAATTCTGATTTTGAGTTTCCGAGCTAAAAATAATGACCAAAATACCCCTGCGACAATTTTCGACCCGATAATTTTTCTGAGAGTTTCCCTGGCCTAGATATCGCCTAAGAATACCTAGGGATTGATTTAGATCGAAGAAAAAGTTCGAAAACCCTATTTTCTATAGTGGCAGAAACCTATTTGCTTGGGTACCGTGTCCAAAAATAATTTTTGAGTCTCTATGACCTGAGCCATTGCGTAGCTCTTTCAATTGTGGAAATTTTGGCGCCGGTTTCGTGTCATTCCGAGTTCTGTAGCTCAAGTTATGCACGTTTTAGCGAATAAAGTGTTTTTGTACAAAACCTGAATCGAGTCAAAACTCATCCATTCGGGGAAAGCCCTTCCTTTCGTGCCTAAATGTTGTACTCTGAAGCTTCTTGAGCTTAGTCGAACATTAGTTAGGATTGTTTCGACTGTATCGACTTGTGTTGATTCATTATTGCTTTGTTTGCTCAAAGGTTCAATTGTGGAAACCTTGGGATTGACTGAACAAGCTTGTGAGGGAGACCTACACCGCGAGACTGGAACAACTCGAGGTTAGGGCAACTTACTTACTAGCTATTTTTGTGTGTAGGCGTCGATAAATTCGACTTGAATGTATTGTGATCGTGAGTGGCAACTCACCGTTATTAGTTAATGACCTAGAGTCGACTTGTTCGACTCATTTGTTAAATTCTGCACAAATATTGCATGAACTGTTCTGAAAAATGTTTTCTAGAGGCTTCGACCGAGTGAACTTATATGAGACGTGTGTCTCCGTTTTCTGAGAGGCTTCGGCCGTCTACTGGTTTCTGTCTTATCGCTTTCTAGTGGACATGACAGGGTTATGTTTTGCAGCACTGCATTAATGTTTCATCGCTCAATAGAGCTTGATTTATTTGTGTTTAAGATTAAAATGTGCTGACTGTATTCGTGCATTTAATGCGACTTTCGGAGTGTGGATTACACTTATCTTCGTCATGGCAATGACGGGTTTGTTTTGGGAATGTTTGATAGGTCGAACCAAGGTTCGAGCCTTTATTGTTTTAGGAATCGAGACCTTCCCGGGGAATTACTTGGGTTTATTGGGATCTTTTTACTTATAGAGTTTTGAAACAAACGAAATCAGAACTTGATTTGTAAATGAAATTCATAATACACTAATCAAAGATAGAACACTTTTAAATAATGATGATAACCTCTTGGAAAAGACTTAGGATGTGAAAATGGTTTGGAAAACGGGAAGGGTCGACAATCTAAGTGTGAGGAAAACTTTGAGTGCGATAGCACCTTTTGTTCCTTTAGTGGTTTATCTAGCCATCCAAAGGATGAGCCTGGGATGATTGGAAAGTCCCCAAGTGCGAGTGCACCATCTTTGCTCATTGAGCAGCCTTTCGGCCATCGAGCTGATGAGCCTGAGTAAATTGAAAAGTCACTGAGTGCGAGCAGCATTCTCCTTGTTCGTTGAACAGTCCATTTGACCATCGAGCTGGTGAGTCAAAGTAACTTGAAAAGTCACTGAATGCCAGATGCATTCTTTTGCTCGTTGAGCAGTTTGTTTGGCCATCGTGACGGTGAGCCCAAGTGACTAGTAAAGTTACCAAATGCGATTAGCACTTCTTTGTTTACCTTAGAGTATTGTAGAGACAATGTACTCTAGCTAGACACGCGTGCCTTGGTGAGGACGATTCGTTGTTTGGCTAACCATATTGCATTCATGCATACATTTCTTGGAAAGTGTGCTGCTTTCCGAAGGACGATATCAGATCGGACTTCAACGGAGCTAGATGCCCCAAATGGAGCTAGCTGCTTCACAAGAGCGTGCTGCTTCACAGGAGCGTGCTGCTTCATAAAAGCGAGGTGCTTTAGCGAAGCGAGGTGCTTGGCTTGTCCCATCCATCGAGATGGTGACATTTTATCCGGATCATCTTTTGAGCATGACATTGCACTGGCACGCCATGCACCTAACCATACTTGTGAATGTTATTGTGATTTGTTGTTGATAAACATCGTTATATATATCTTGATGATTTTATGTTGATAAACATGCTATGTATCAACCTTAGGGTAGGCAATACATGACTTATAAGTATATATACAACATATATATACCCCCTTTATCACATGTTGTTTGTATTATCTATTTTATTCCGTGAGTTGACCCTAGCGCCTTGGCTTTGTGTGTATGTTTGTGTTTGGGCGGTCGGCCTGCTGCCAGGCGTCCGTCAGCCGGTTCATGATGATTCGTTGTGCGGGAAAGACCCGGAGCGTAATGACTATTACTGAAGCTTTCGACGAGGACCCGGACTTCAGGCCTGATCGAGGAAGGGTCGATGAAAGTAGTGTGGGTTATGGGTGGTTAGAGTCTTTGAGATGGTTGTTAGAGTCATAGCTCTGATTGTCATTCCTTATTTTGGGGCAGGGCAGGTCCCCGACTATTAGCTTTTCATGTGATTCCCTTCCATGAGGATCACAGGGAGTTTGTCGGACGTAGGAAGTCTTTTGAGGCCGTTTTGGGCCGACTTACTTTCGTTGGAGGACTGTACTCAGAATACTTAACCTTTGTTTTAGTTTGTACATATTTGCCCACGGACACTACCTTTCCGTCACTGGAGGTCACTCGTGACGATGTTTAGTTGCAGCGAGGGCTGTGCTTGTATTGTATATTAATCGCTGTTAATCGCGATTGGGTTGAGTCTTTATTTCGACAAGTCTTTTTATTTAAACAAAACAAAAAAAAATACCTGCTTTTTCCGCTTTATTTTATTTTGAGTTACTAAAGTGACGCCACCGAAATCGGGGTGTGACATTCTCCAATCCGGAGCTGCCACGTGGCTCCGGATGCTCCTCTCAACAATGTTGAACGGTTTCAACATTTTCCCAACTTCAACAACATTCAACAGACCAATGCAAGGGCTAAACATGTTTCAACAACATTCAACATCAGTTTCAACAGACCATTGTACATGGTCTAATAGAGAAACTCCAATACTCTGAATTTCACAATTCAATTCAAAGTAAATCCAGAAAACCAAACAAATCTTTGATTTTAATAAGAGGAGGGTCTCAAACAAGGAGCAGGTGAAAGAGAATGATAAAAAAAAAAAAAAAAAAGAGAACAGCAAGGAAGTGAACAGCTCAACACGTCTTTGATTTTGATTAAAATAGATAAATTGATGTTGTTGTGTAATGGGAATTGAAATAAGAAAATCCCAAATCTGCAACTACAATCAATTAATCATCATCTCAGAAAAACTGGAAAAAAAAACAGCAAGGAAGTGAGAAAGAACTAAAACCATTTCTCCTTTTTCTCTTGACACAGAACATGCAGCTACATGGTCATCAGAACAAAAACATAAATTCGGATTCACACAACGTCTCTTCAGATTTGGGTTCCCTCTTCTCAGATTTTGTGCTCCGAGTCCCACCAACAACGCCTTCGAGATACACATCGTTGTCGGTGCGTTCGAGAGCCCGTCTAACCGCGATGCTGGAGCAGGTCTTCCAAATGTTCGACGTCAACGCTAAGATTTACAGGTCGAAGCTCGGATCCATCATGGGAAGCATGGGCCAGCTGGCGACCTAGGAGAAGCTCGACGACAGGATTTGCAAGATCGACGGCGACAATTGCATCAACCACCCGGAATTCGAACCCTGGGCCATTTCCCACTTCCTCTTCTGATAGCTGATCTCGGAGATCTCCCACTTCCGGCGTCACCACTGGCGGTAAGGCAATGATTGAAAGGAAAAAAGACGAAAGTGGGGTTTTACGCGGAGGAGAATTGGGTGGAGGAGGAGAAGAGGTCAACTTTGTGATGATAGAAGGAGGAACCCAGATGGGTGAGGAACTCAGATGGGTGTGATAGGGTGGTGATGATGGAAGGAGAAAGAGGGAAAGTTTTGAGGCATGAAGGATATTTTTGTCTTGTCACCACAAAAATGTAACTAAACCACGGTAGTTCACTTTTGAAGTGACCCACCCTAGACGCAGCCCCGTGTATAGTTAATTTTCCTTCATTTTTAACGAAGTTTTCAGATGCAAAATAGAGTAAAACTGTCACTAAAACTAGTTCTGCAAAAGGAAAAATTTGATTCTTCTATCCTCCAAAATGACTGAAAATATGTTCGATTGTGTAGTTGGTTATCATGTCATTGTAATATGGGTGTCTAGTTCAGACTGGAGACTTAACAGCAACACAACAACTATAAAGATTGACTGTGAAGTTTAAGTAATGACTAACGCGTAGTGATTTGGTAAACCGTCCAAACCATGAATTCTGATGTCACCATTAGATACTTTTCTAGATTTTGAACAATGTTTGTTAATTCCATATGTTTGCAGGGAAGGAATAAAAAGAAATTAATCAATTTATTCAAACTACCATTCAAATGGACTAGCCTAATAATCACAAAGATAACAGGGAAGGGATGAATTTGAACTCAGAAAGAACTAGGCAACAGGAAAGCCAGGTTTCATGTACAAAAGTAAATTTCTTTATATATAAATGTGCACATGAATACACATAAACCCACATACAAACCACAAAAACTGATTTTTAAACGAATTAACAAAGGAGAAAAGTATAAAGTAAACAACCCAATATGTAAAAGCTATAGCTATACCTATACATGGAAGAAACAGGAATAGCTCATGCCCTTTGTTTAACTGTCATCGCATTTCCATTTAGAAGTAGGTACACACGTTAGGTAGTGACACCAATGGCAGTGATCATATCCATTCTCACCGCGAAACAGCATCACTAAAGCAATGGATAACCTACCATTCAACAAACGAATTCAGTGATTAGAGATAACACATACTTTGTGATAACTAGAGAAATGCGTGAGTCAGTGGCAGAAGATAAACTCATAGCAAAACAAATGGCAGAGAACAACAGATCATAAGAATCTACAAAATCTCTAAAGATCAATTAGAATTTTTTGACAATAATCATGTAGCGGGTTAATAAACTTGCCTGCCTTTAATGAAAAAGCTTAGTTTTAAGCGTAAGTCATAACACCCTTATGAAGATTTAAGAAAGGAGCTTACCCAGCGATGAATAGAACAGCAGAGACAATCCATAGAACATATTGGTAAGCCTTGTACTTTGATTTTACACGAACACCAGTAGGAAGATGTTGCTGCTCTGACCACCCGAATTGAGGACGGGGTAGGAAAATAAAACCAAGAAGAAATCCTGCTAGGAATCCTCCTATATGAGCAAAATTATCAACATGTGGCAACATGCCAATGGCAAGATTGACAGCAATAATAAGGACTAGTGTGAGCAAAGCAGCTGCCTGCAAAATACAAAGTAGAGTTGTTAAAATTGAAACTGAATCCCATTACATTATATAGGAACAATGCTCGTGTAAAAGAGACATAATTTTGAAGACCAAAGTGTTTTTCAAATCAAGGATACATGAATAAGATTGGAAGCAGTGATTAGCAACACTCACTTTATTGGAGTAAATACTCCAGTTTGTGATAAGTTCTGAGAGCATTGCTCCAAGAAGTCCAAACAAAGCACTAGAAGCACCAACGGAGATGTTGTTTCTAATAAATAGAGATGACAATACACTCCCACCGAATCCGGACAACAGGTAAATGATTCCTATCCTCACTGCCAGTATTTTAACAAAATGATTGGTCATAATGTAGAACTTAAACACATAAACTCAATAGGTAAGTAAGCTTTGGAACAGGTTGTCTTCTCTTAGGTATAAAAGTTAAAATTGAAAAGTTTAAAGTTCTCCATTCCTAATACTTTTTTTTTTTATAAAATTCACTAAATGATATTGCTTCAGTGACCGGATGATAAAATAACATGGGAAAGGAAACATACCAAACCCAAATTGTTGTTCAAGGCGAATGCCAATGAAAACCAGACTCAACATATTTGCTGCCAAATGAATAATTCCAGCATGTAACCAAATACATGTGAAAAGTCTCCATCCCTGGTGACGATTCACAACATCGTCCCACTTAAGAGCTCCCATCTTTGTTAACCTTCAAAAATCAACAAAAAATTAAATGAGTTAATTTCCTTCAAAAATCTATACCCGGACACTAAGAGTTCATGCAAGGCTCAAACATTTGAGAAAACCACATTTGATTGTAGTCATATTCTTTATTTTATTTTTTTCCTGATAACATGAAAGATGAAATTGAGTACTAAAAATGCTACTAATCATGAGGTTGAAAGGAAGTGAAATAGAATTAGGATTGTGAAATAAAAGACAACAATTTCACTGATCCAATCAATTCTACAAGCAATTATATAAAAGTGAAAATTTGACTTCACCAAGTTCACCCAATATTTATTTACCAAGACAGTTATTCAAGTCCAAAATTTAAGCCGGTAATGAAGAGAATTCTGAAATTCATTTCATACAATCAACAAATTCCAAGTTTTAGAGCTTTGACATAAAAAAAAACAAAGATTATATCAAGAAAAAGTGACCCCCAATTCACTAAATCAACCAAATTTTCATGCCCCATGAGCTAAAACAAGATCAAAATCAAAGGCAGTTCCACTGAAAGCTGGAATTAATACTCAAAACATAAAAAAAAAACACCCAAAATCAACAAAACCATAACAAATCAATCAAAAATTGAAAAATGAATCATGGGTACTGAAGAAAAACCAGTTATTCAGCTCTTACGTCGCAGAAGAAGGTCCAAACAGTGGATTCTCCCGGAGAGGCTGAAAGGAGAATCTACCCAGGAACCTGGCGACACAGTCACCATCAAAGCCAGGATTCTTACGAGGACAATTGTTAACATACATGGCGGCAATGAAAAGAACAACATTGACCGCCACAAACAGAGGCACAAGCCATGATGTCCAATGGGTTTCTGGATCATAAGCATTTGATGCTGCTCTCTTGCTTCCTCTGCCACCTTCTAGATCTCTCCGTGACATTTTTCTCAGATTCAAACCAACCCACCACACCAAATTCCCAAATTTTTCTTCTAGAGAAGGTGGAGATGGGTTTGGTTTGGTGAGAAGGGGCTTCAATCTGAATGAATTCTTAAGAAACTGAGAAAGAAAGGGAAAGGGAAAGGGTGGAGGGAGAGATCTCAAGTTTGTAACTGCCTCATTATAAGCTTGGAGTAAAAGTTTAAACTTGTTATTTTTCTTTTTTAAAAATTTGTGTCACACCCTGACACCCTTAACCTTAATGAATAAGTACAATTTTATTATTCCCTCTATTCTAAAATAAGACTCTCAATGTGGTGGGATTTCCATAAATTTTAACCACTAAAAAGAATATTGAAAAAAAGTCAAAGTGAGTGTTATTAGAAATTAACTCAAGGTCAATTTAAAATAAATTAATATTTTTCCCTCTGTTACAAAAAAAAAATTCGAATAATATTTTTTAAATATATGATTTTAAAAAAACATTCAAACATATATTGGAAGATTAAATTAATGACTTATTAAAACTCGAAAAAATAAACTTTATATAAACAATCATTAGATAGGTAACGTTTTTGTTACGAAACATTAAATATGTAACTTAATTTTTCATGTGTTTGATTAGATAGGTTGCATAAAAATAAAATAAAAATTGTATTAATTACAAGGGGTTGCAGAAGTGGTGAATGTGCATTTCCTTAAAGGATTTCGCCTAGACTTTTGACCCGGGTTCGATCCCCTCTAAGGTAAAAATAATACATTTGCGGCCATGAATATCACTAATGTATCTCGAGCCAGATTAGTCACATGAGACTCATTTCCCCGTGGAGACTGGTGGCCCAAGGACAAAAAAAAATTGTATTAGATATGGACTACGAGGGAGACCGTTTTTTATTTACGGATCAGAGCTGGCCCAACACTAAATGAAACATAAAGAAAACTTGAAAGTAAAAACCCTAAAAAAAATTTCTTTATTATTACTTTTTAAGTAAAAATATTTTTTTATTTAATTTTTTTTAAGCTTTTTGAGATGCAAAATCATTTATTAAATTATCATAATGAATTTCAATTTTTTTGTTACAAGAGGAAAATAAAAAACTTAAGACATAATCAATTGGATTTAACATGTCTTTTTCAATTAATATTAAAGCTAATTCATTTACTTTTTCCAAAGACATGGTTGATCTATGATTGATCTAAGATAAGATTTTATTAATTTTAATTTTGAGCCTTTTTTACTTAGGAAGAAAAAATTTGGAGGCCTTTTTTACTTAGTAAAAAAAAAATTGGGGTGGCTTTGGCCTTGGGCTGACCCTGTTACGGATTAACGGAAACAAAATATCATTAAGCAAAAGAAACATGCACGGAGACTAATACTTCATAGTTAGACAAAGAGCTAGAGGGTGTCCTCAATCCAAACAAATGACAATAAGTAAATGCCTCTTAGCTAATGAAATCATGACAAGATTGTCACCTATACGCACAAGGGAACATCCCGACCAAGAGCAATTCCATTACAATCTCGCACAATAGAGCAAGGGTTTAGTTATTCACCCATTGAATGGACTTCTAACCCATTAGCTTGTATGGAAGCAATTTGATTTGACTAACGAACTTTGGACAAATACTTTGTTATAACAGCAAAATTTCTGTCATGCAGCTGGTATGTGAAGGAGGAAAGTCTCGAATTTGAAGGGATCCTAATACCAAGTCAGCAAAGTGTTGAAGAGTCCTTATTCTCTTAGTTTTCTAGTAGTTGATAGTAGCAAGTGTTCCTTTACTATTAGGGCCTGTTTGGTGCGACGTATAGTATAAGGCCTGATAGTATAAGACCTGATAGTATTAGGCCTGATAGTATAAGCCTTGATAACTTTCTTATACTATCCAGCGTTTGGCCATACTCTGTACAATTTACCATATCGTTTAAATTAATGCAATTTTATGTTTAATGAAGTATTGAATAATGATATATAATAAAAATCAAATATGGAGGTGATTATAACGGTGGTGATGGAAGTGGTGGTAGGTTGGTGGTGGTGGTGGCAATGGTGGTAGGTTGGTGTTGGTGGCGGTGGTGATGGAAGTGGTGGTAGGTTGGTGGTGGTGGTGGTGGCAGCGATGGTGGTTGTGGTGGTGGCGATGATAGGGTGGTGGCGGTGGTGGCTGCGCTAGGGTGACGGCTACGGTGGAGGGTGGAGGCAATGGTGGTGGTGGTGGCGATAGGGTGGTGGTTGTGGTGTCGGTGGTGGTGGCAATAGAGTGGGGACGACGATTATAGTGTGGTGGCGATAGGGTGGTGATTGTGGTGTCGGTGGCGGCAACACCGGTGGTGGCGGTAGGGCGGCGCTGGTGGTGATCGGGTGGTGGCAGCGCTGGTGGTTGTGGTGTTGGCGACGATACGGTGGTGGTGGTAAGGCGGTGGTGGCTTAGTAGGGTGGTGGTTGTGGTGTCGGTGGTGGCAATAGAGTGGTGGCGGCGACTATGGTGGTGGTGGCGATAGGTTTGTGGTGTCGGTGGTGGCGGTAGGGTGGTGGTGGTGGTTGTGGCGACAACACCAGTGGTGACGGTAGGGCGGTGGTGGTGGCAACGGTGGTGATCGGGTGGTGGCGACAACACCGGTGGCGGTGGTGGTGCCAATGGTGGTGTAAGTTGGCAGCAATGGAGTGTGGTGGTGATGGTGACTTATACGTCACAACCTTATCATGCCTTATCCATCACTCACATGATGGATTAAATAATACGTCATTTTAACGTATAAGGAGACTTTGATGGATAAGCTTATACAATACAATGTCATCACCAAACAATAGATAAACTCATAATGTATTGTATAAGCTTATACTATCATGTCTAATACGGCGTGTCAAACGAGCCCTTAGTATTTGTGTTGGTTTATTCCTTGTGTAATTAGGTGCTGTTGATAGTTGGTTTGGTTTTTTCAGTTTCTCTGTTGTATTATGGGTGGAGTACCCCTTATACTCCTATTTATGAAATTCATTTGTTTATAAAAAAAGACCAATCATGGATTTACGTCAAAGAATGAAAAACTGCAAACAATGCGTCCAAAAAACAATCATCCTAAACCCCAAATAAGATGATAAAGCCATAGCTCATCTCATACACAACCTCTGCAATTACTTGTGAAAGGGCATTGAACGGAGAAGCAATGACCTGCGGAGAAAACATAGACAGAGAATAGCAAAAATATTATGAGCAATTTCAGGACTAAAAATCATAGACATAAGATGGTAATCTAGGGCTGGCATACCCATAATGGGTCGGGTAAAAACGCGCTAGACGAGTACGGGGTTGGACATGGGTAAATACCCGTAAAACATAGTGGGTACGGGTGTGGGTATGGGTACTATAATACCCAACCCGCCTCATATCCGCACACACATATTATACTCACACACATAATTGGTGGTATATATATTAATATACTTAAAATATAAATTTCTAACTTCAAAGAAAAGTATGTGAAGTTTTGTTATAGTTGTTAATTTAGCCTCATTTATTTTTAAAGTAAGTTAGTAACCTACAATTTTAGGAGTTTATTTTTTTTCGAAAGCAAAATGATATATAAGATAATATAGTCAAGAAAACACAACCCACAACAAAAAGAGGGGACAAAATAGCTAAATAAAGCCACCGCAGCAAAAGCGCTCAAACATGCCCCAAGACCAAACTATACAACTAGCTCTAAAAAGGAAAACAACCTAGCACTTTATTAACAAATCTAAACTGTAAATAGAAGGAAAAAATACAGGTGGTGGCAGACACTCTAAGGGATTTCTGTAATGCTTCGGGGATGAAAGTGAATTTGGAGAAGTCAAGGATGTTCTGTTCCAAGAAAGTGGATTAGCGGGACCAACGAGAATTATATGAGATTCTGGGCATAAGCAGGGCTAGCAACTTCGGGAAATATCTTGGTTTGCTGTTTCTTAAAGGTCGTGTGAAGAGGGATAATTTTGCTCCAATAATTGACAAAGTGAACACTTGTCTCGCGTCTTGGAAGCACAAATTGCTTAATAGGGCAGGTAGACTTTTCTTGGCCAAGTCTTTCCTCTCCTCTCTTCCTGTATATGCCATGCAGGCTCTGTGGTTACCCGAGTCAGTTTGCGATTATGTGGACAAGCGCATTCGTAGTTACATTTGGGCGAAAGTGGGGCAATCAAGAGGTTGGAACCTTGTGCCTTGGAAGGAGATTATTCGGCCAAAAGCTAATGGTGGTCTTGGCATCCAAAGCACACGGAAAAATAATGTGGCGATGTTGGGTAAATTAGTGGAGAGCCTCCTCCATGGTCATGATAAGTTGTGGGTGAAAGCTATCTCTCAAAGATACCTAAATAATGATCTGATTCTTACAGGTTCTTACAATTATGGTGACTCTTATATATGGAAGGGTATTATTAAAGCAAAGGATCGCTTGGCAAATGGTTTTGACGCACAACTAGGAGATGGGTCTTCATCTTTCTGGTATAGCAACTGGCTTGGTACTGGCAAACTGTGTGTCGGTCATGTCCCTTTCGTTCATATCTCAGACGCGATGCTTACGGTAAGTGATATTTGGCGGAATGGTACTTGGAACCTTGAGAGATTATACACAATTCTTCCATCGAAGTTAGCGCAGGAAATTAACCACTTATTCGGTGGACGGGTGAGATTGATGGTAGATACTCCACTAGCTCTGGTTATGTATTCTTGAATGGTGATGAGGAGCAGGATGATCAGGGCTGCTGGAAGAGAATTTGGAGCAGCAAAATTCCAGAGAAAACTCGTTTCTTCTTGTGGCTCGTTCGGAAGGGGGCCTTGCCAACAAATGAGAAGCATTTCAGGAGCCACTTGAGCGCGACGACAACGTGTTCTAGATGCGGTGCAGATTCAGAGGATGTTGACCAGTCTTTCGCAGGTGCCCGGACTCCAGCAGGTGCCCAGACTCGCGAGACCTTTGGAGGAGTCTTGGTTCTTTGATGTCGCACGTCAACACTAGTGGAGACTTGCGTCTGGTTCATAGGGCTACTGTCGAATGGCTCTAGTATCCTTCCAGTTGCAGCTTTGTGGTGGGCCTGGAGATGGCGGAACGACAGCACACTAGGCAAAAAATCTTGGACGTTACAGTATGTGGTCAGGCAACTTATAATGGATGCTCGAAGCTGGAGACAATGGCCCGGTATAGCTTCGGTTAGGAACGCGGATTCAGAACAGGCTTCTCCAGGAGCTAATGAAGTACAGCTTCATGTTGATGGTAGCTGGAACCCTACTGTTCAACGCATGGGCTATGGTGCCTTCATTCAAGACTCAAACTCAAATTGGATTTCCAGGGTGTCCGCCAGTTTGGGGATGGGCTCCTCATTCCTTGCCGAGCTTCTATCAGTGGAACACAGGCTCCTCCATGCTTGGAGTCTTGGGCACAGAGCTGTCCTTTGCAAGTCAGATTGCAGGAAAGTTGTGGAGGCTATGCAACAGGAAAGGGGTGTTGCTGACTATTGGGAGAAGGGCACTATCATGGGGATAAGAAGGTTACTACGTAGGGAATGGCACGTGCGGTTCGCTCTGATTACTCGCGACTGAAACTCGGCGGTGGACTCCCTAGCTAGGCAAGCAGTGAGAGATGGTTCAACTCACCCTGTTTGGAGACAACCTCCTTTGAGTGTCTTGACAGTATTGTATGCTGATAGTGTAGTGTAGTCTTGGTTTTAATCTTCCTCTGTAGCAAAAAAAATAGTCAAGTGAATGTTATGATGGCCGCCTAGATGAGCAAAATGAAGCCTGGACGATAACTTAATGATTGCTCATTTTCTACATATTGTTCTTCTAAGACTCTGAGATATTCTCTCTAATCTTGAGCTAACCTAAACGGTAGAGTGTCTTTTTACAAGTACATCTCATGTCATAAATTCTCACCTCTTTGCCGCTTTCTCCTCCTCAATAACCAATGTGCACCACCACACTTGGAGTAGTGAAACTCCTCACTCCTTTACCGGAAGAATAATTGGCCTCGTGTGTGAGAATCTAACCCACGACTACGTCTATTTTGGGAGCTTCGGATACGTTGGTGTGCAGGACCTTCCCTCTTACCTTGAGGAAATAAGCTCTCCGATGGTTACAATTTTTTCCTCCTCTTTCCGTTAAAGGATGGGACGAGCTATCCACTCAATTCATTCATCACAAGCAAGGGGTTACCAAAAACTTGCCACATTTTAAGAAAAATTAAATAAGGAAAGCATGAATTATTGCATGATCTCCTCACCAAACTCTACAAGATAGAAATCCTTGTTCCTAACCTAGGCTCGAAGGTCAAGCTACATTTGTTGAGCGTGTGAAACAATAAGGCTACAACTTTCTTTCCACACATCTTTGGTAAAGTTGCCACCGTTAAATCTGTTGTAATATGGAACCAGCAAGAGCATAAAGAGAGGAATTCGAGAGAGAGATGCAGACCAGAAAAATCAGATATCAGAGAAGGGTTCACTTTTTTCATACATTCAAAATGCTTAAAAGTCTTGTACAATGGCAGCAACTCAAAACAGTACAAGATCTTAACACAACAGTACATAATCTACATAAAAGGTAGACCCACACACTTTTACATAAAATATATTATATTTCAAATTTCTCAACTAAACTGACAGGGGCAGTTGAGATAACAAAAAGATAAGCTTTGACCAAAGCAAGGCCAAACCATTAATCTAACACTCCTCCTGGTTTGGCTTGCTGCATAGACCCATCATGTTCCTTAGATACAGAAACTTCCTCTTTGGAAATGGTTTTGTTAGAATATCAGCCAATTGGTCTTCAGATCTGCAGTGTTGAATAGAAACTTCTCCTTCATTTTCAGCTTCCCTAATGTAATGGTATTTGATCTTTATGTGCTTTGTCCGACCATGGAAAATTGGATTTTTAGCCATGGAGACAGCAGATTGATTATCACACCAAATGATTGTAGGCTCCTCCTGAATTTGCACCAAGTCACCTAATATTTTTCTCATCCATACAGCTTGATTTACAGCAGCTGAACAAGAAACATATTATGCTTCTGCTGATGATTGAGCAACATCTTGTTTCTTGCAACTCCAGCTAACCACACACTTGCCAAGTTGAAAGATATAACTGGAGGTGCTCTTCATATCATCCAAACACCCTCCCCAATCACTATCACAGTACCCATACAATTTGCTGTCATTAGAACTTGTATACAACATTCCAAGACTCATAGTACCTTTTAGATACCTCAAACCCTTTTGGCAAATGTGAAATGTATGACACTAGGAGAAGACATATATCTTGAGAGAACAGAGGTAGCAAACAATATATCAGGTCTAGTGGCTGTTAGATATAGAAAACAACCTACTAAACTTCTGTAAGTAGTCGGATTGATCTTCTTAGCACCATCTTCCTTCATTATTTTCATATCAGCAGCCAAAGGGGTGTCCGCACACTTACAAGTCTCCATGCCAAACTTCTCAAGAACCTTTTTAATATAACTCTCTTGACATATGAAGATTCCTTGGCTGCTTTGCATCACTTCAATGCCAAGAAAATGAGTCATTAAGCCTAGGTCAGACATGTCAAATTGATTCTTCATCTCTACTTTAAAGCTTTCCATGAGTTCTACACTGCTGCCAGTTAACAGAACATCATCCACATACAGAGAAATAATGAGCAGGTCATTGTTGGCCTTCTTAGTGTACAATGTTGCTTCATTAGGACTTTTGTTGAAGCCAGAACTTAGGAGGTAAGTGTTTATTTTCTCATACCAGGCCCGAGGAGCCTGCTTGAGGCCATATAAAGCCTTTTTCAGCAAACACACTTTGTTTTCCATCCCTTTCTCAACATATCCTGGTGGTTGTTCAAGATATATTTGTTCCTTGATGTCTCCATTAAGAAATGCAGATTTAACATCTAACTGCATTACTTTCCAATTAAAAATTTCAGCAAGAGAAATCAAGATCCTTATGGTGTCATATCGTGCCACAGGAGCAAAGGTGTCACAATAATCAAATCCAAACTGTTGAGAAAATCCTTTTGCCACCAACCGTGCCTTTAGCTTCTTGAGTGTACCATCTGCATTCAATTTAGTTCTGTAGATCCATTTAGCTCCTACAATGTTTTTGCCAACTGGTCTGTCCACAAGAACCCAAGTTCCATGCTTATGGATCATTCCAAGCTCCTCTTCCATGGCTGCTCTCCATTGAGGTGAAGCAGCAGCTTCTTCATATGTGATAGGATCAACTAAAGACACATTGCACCTATCATATATATCTGCCAAAGACCTTTCTCCCCTCACAGGTTGCTCTTCATCTGAATCAGAGTTATCACCTGCAATTTCTTCTTGGTTTGTTGTGAGGCTTGCCATTTTCTCAACATTTTGTTTCTCCCAATTCCAGTAGGAGCTTTCATCAAAAGTAACATCTCTTGATACAATAATCTTTTTTGTCTTTACATTCAAGATTCTATACCCCTGTGCTTGGCTGCTATAACCGACGAAGATTCCTACTTCAGCTTTATCAACAAGTTTCTATCTTGTCACTGCTGGCTTAAGGAAGTAACACACACTTCCAAACACTCTTAGGTGTTCAACTGAAGGTTTGACACCAGACCAAGCTTCAATTGGTGTTTTGTCTTTGACAGCTCTTGTAGGGAGTCTATTTAGCAAATAAACTGCTGTACTTGTAGCTTCTGCCCAATAAGTCTTTGGCAAATTTTTCTCCAATAACAAACACCTGGCCATCTCAACTACTGTTCTATTTTTCCTCTCACAAACACCATTTTGTTGAGGAGAATAAGGTACAGTTAGTTGATGATTTATGCCAGCATCTTTACATATTTTGTCAAACTGAGAGTTCACATATTCACCCCCATTATCACTCCTCAAGGCCTTTATCTTCTCACCACTTTGATTCTCAACCATTGCTTTAAATTTCTGAAAATTTTCAACAGCCTCTGACTTGGTTTTAAGAAAATAAATCCAACACATTCTTGTTGAATCATCAATGAATAGCATAAAATATCTGCAACCACCAAGGGAAGGATTTTGCATAGGACCACAAATGTCGGAGTACACAAGCTGGAGTTTGTCAGTAGCTCTCATTGCTGAACTTTTGTTAAAAGGTTTCCTGGTCAATTTCCCAAGTTGACAAATTTTGCACACACAACCAGCATCTTGAACAGCAGGCATATTCTTCACTAAGTCCTTATCATGCATAGACTTTAGGCTGAAAAAATTAAAATGACCATATCTTTTGTGCCATAAATCTGAATCAGTAACTAAACTTGATAAAGCATGATCAAGTTTTGGTTTCCAATGGAAGCTTCTATTTTTCATTGCCACAGTAATCAATAAAGAACCTCTAGGATCATGTATGATGCAGGTTTTATTTTTGAAAGTAAGAGAATAATTGTTTTCCAGCATTTGTCCTATGCTTAGCAAATTCTGATCAATCTTTGGAACATAGAGAACGTCATTTATTACTTTGATACCTGAGGGTGTTTTGATCATGACAGAACCTCGTCCTACAGCATCAACGAACTCCCCATTTCCCACCTTCACTGTTGAGCAAACTTTCTTCAAGTCCACAAACAAACTAACATTTGGTGTCATATGATTAGTGCAACCGCTATCAATGAGCCAATCTTCTTGGCTGCTGTTTACACTAATACTGGAGGCCAAGGCAGTGAATACTTGTTCCTCATGTGGCGGAGTACAGTCTTCACCTGCATTAGCTTGTTGGTGCACGTGTTTCCTCTTGGCTTTACACACTTTTTCAACATGCCCAAGTTCCTTGCAAAATCTGCACTGGATGTTGGGTCTATACCAGCAGAATTTCTCCAAATGATTTGTCTTTTTGCAATTAGGACATGGTGGAAATTTTCCACCCTTCTCAGCTGAGTCCTTACTGCTGCTGTTGTTGCCTTCCCTTTCATTTTTGCTCTTACTCATCTTCTGATTGTTGTGTTTCTTGCTTCCAACATTTGCCCTTGACTTGTGGTGAGCCAAATAGGCACCTTCTTGCTGATCTTCCATTCTCAATAGTCTTCTTTGTTCTGTGGCTTGGAGGGAGTTCACTAACTCTGACAAAGACATTTGAGAAATATCCCTAGAATCTTCCAAAGAAGCAATCTTTGACTCAAATCTCTCAGGAAGACTTATTAACATTTTCTCCACCACTCTTTGATCAGAGAGTTCATCACCCATGAGACGAATTTGGTTGACAATCTTCATCATCTTCCCTGAAAAATCTTTGATTGTGTCACTCTCCTTCATTCTGAGAGCTTCAAACTCCCTCCTAAGATTCAGAACCTGCATCCTCCTTGTCCTTTGGTTCCCATGAAATTCCTCCTTCAATCTGTCCCATGCTTGTTTTGCTCTGCCACAGTCCATTATTCTTGTGAGAACTTCATCACTAATAGCAGACTGTATTAGGACCAAAGCCCTCCTTTCCTTGGCTTGTTCTTCACTATGATGTCTGATTTGGGCAACAGTAGGGTTATTTGGAAGTGGTGGAGGCTGAGCACCATTATTTACTATCTCCAAAAGGCCATAAGCTGTAAAATAACCCCGCATTTTTGCAGCCCAAAGCTCATAGTTCTCCCCTGTAAATACAGGAGGAGGTGGAAGAGGTAGATTTGAGGAGGCCATTTTCGTGGGTTTCCTTGCTTGTTTTCACTACTACAGAATTGGCTTTTTGCCACGCCTCAATTGTCACGGTTGTAGGCGGAACCGTGGCAAAAAGGATAATTGCCACGGTTATAGGCGGAACCGTGGCAAAAAAGGATAATATTTTATTATTTTTTCGGAGGACCGTGGCAATAGATATTTTCACTTCGTCTTTTCCTTCTCCCTAGTCCCTCCCACTCTCCAACTTTTTTCAGAGAAAAAACCCTAAACCCTCGATCGGTTCTCTCTACGTTCCCTCTCCCTCCCACTCGATCTCCATCGATTTGTTCTCTCAAATTCCATCTCTCGTTCGACACCCTCGATCTATTCTCTCCCATTCACTCTCCATCGATTCGCACTGACTCCCTCTCGTTCGACGCGTCTCTGCGTTCCCTCGGCGCTACTCGCATTCAGCAACTCCTCAAGGTACAATCTCTGCTTCTCAATCTCCCGCGCTCCTCCCACTTCTTGAATCCTCGCCATCCGCATAAGCAACAACAAAGAGTGGTGCAGATTCTCTGGTATTCAAGCCTGGTGGGTTTTGCCGTTTTCACAACGACTTCGTTTCTGGGTTTTCTTTCTATTCTCACACATGCATTAGTTTTCTTCTCCTCTTTTTTGACCTTTAATCAAAATTGTTTCTTTTTGCAGTGGGTTCTTTTTCTTGGAATTTTTTGGAACTAATCTTGCAAATCATCGCGTGACTGAATTATTTGACTGCCGCGGAATGGGTTGTGTTCTTGGGAATTTTCAGATGGAGAGTGGTAGGACTCACCCTGTGCTGCTTGCAAGATCCTACGTAGAAGTTGCACTCAGAATTGTGTTCACTGCTCCCTATTTCACTGAACACGAGCCCCACAAATTTGCAAATGTGGACACCAATGCCATCAAGATGCTGCAGGTCGGTTCACTCTCACTCTCTCTTGTTTAAGAATAATTATTAGTGGAAAGTTTCAATTTTGGGGGTGTCTGGTTCCTAGTTTTTTATTTTGGGGGTTCCTGCCATATTCCAATTATGGTTTTCTTGTATTAGAAGGATGTTAGTATGAATATATCTTTTATGTATAGCCTTCTAAATTCCCCTTTAGTTCCAACATGAGTGCTTCCAATTGCCTAACAAGGTCTTTATGCAGAATTGTACATGATGAATTGGGTGTGATGATATGTTCCTCCTAAACAAGTTATGGATGATTACAGTTGGTTGGATGGATATCATTATACTTCATCAACCAAAGATATAGGCCCCAATAGTACTCTTACTTACTCTCAGTCAAATCCTCAACAAGTCAGTAGCAATGGATTGAGTGGGTCAGTCTGCTTTCCCTTTCCTGGAAAACAAGTTTCATCTGCACTGCAGGGGGGAAAACAGTATGGTTGGCAAGATCATCATACTTTTGAGCTTTTAAAAGCACACCAGAATCAACAGCTGCAGCCACAACAACCACTCACAATAGAAAATCAGCATTCCACTCAACTGCCTGAGCAATTTCAAGGACAGTCAATCTGGACTAGTCATTCCTTTGTGTGATATCAGTATAAGAATATTGATGGTATGTTCTGATCTGGATTTATTGCTTTTGATTGATGAATACCACATTTTTGTTTAAATTTTGTATATCTAACATAATTACATATTGGAGGTCCTTGAAGGATTATTACAAATGTGCCATGCCTTCTCTGCCCATTCAAACTCCTATTCTGATGGCTTGTCATTGAATGTTGTTGGAGTTTTTTAGCCTAGACTTGGTTCCAGGAACTTGATACCTCATAAGGTGAGTTCCAAATTATTCTTCGCACTGATAATATCTGTATTCTGTAGTGAACACAGCTTGAAATTTGGACAATCTTGTATGTCAAACTTATCCACTTTCATTGAATTTTAGAATTCCCATCTCGTGTTATACCTGACTGAATGGGATACTGCTTTTGTTTTAGCCTGTCTTATATACTACTATCTTCTACAATATTGCTGGTTTGAAGTCTCAAGTATCATGGCCTTGATACTTGATAGTGGTTGTGTTTGTGGTTAATTTTACAGGAGCTGAACTTGGGGAGGAAAAGGGTTAGTTGAGTTCATTTCTTTACACTTTGCAGCATGCCTAGTTACTTGTTTTTGAACAAGCATTTTTTTTTAACTTTATGGTTACTTGTGTTTCAGATAAAATCACTTCAACATGAACTTTTGTGGAGGAAAGGGAAGGATTTGAGTGTCCAAATGAGGGAGTTGTTGTGAAATGTGATTTATCATTACCTTGAATGATGATTTTTCATTTGTTAATGGATGATTGTGCACAGCTACTGATATTTTTTTTTCAACCTCATTTTTATGGATATGTTTGACATGATGACAGTTTGGAGATGACTGAAAGAAATCTTATTAACAATTCTGGTCAATAATTGTATATTTTTGTCATTCATCGGATGTCTGCACAAGTCATAAATCTACAATTTATGTGTTTAATGATTTTCAATGTATTCTAATTATGACATATCAGAAAAGTTATGAATGCAGTGAAATGGAAGACTTGGATGGTTCAGATAAAAGCTCTTTTAATTGTTCTTTCTACCTTTGTTTCAGTTTTGTCAGGAATGTCCCTCATGCAGTTGGTGAGCCAAAGCCATAATGAAGATCAAATCATCAAATATGTTAAGGCTTTGGATGAGGTACTACATTTTGTTTTCATGTGATTACTGCTTTCCTTCTCTTTTAATTTTTGATTTCATGTCTCATTAGAAATAGGAATAGAGATATAGACCTGTTTCACATATGTTTGTTAAAAAGCATATAGCTTCATTTTATATTCTTGCACTATGACAACCTGAGATAAGATGCATATAGAAGTAGCTTGCAAAATTTAAGGGAAGGATTTAAACTCTTTTAGCATCTTAGCTCAGGCAGTCATGCATAAGTAAATAGTTCAAAATAGTTTAGATTAGAAACTTCTTTGTCATAATCTCCAACCTGAAATTTCAGCTTCACTCTACTTGTTTTGTATATGTTTCAGGGAAGCCTTTACTTGGTACTCTACTAAATTCAGTCACATCATTTGGTTTCTAGTTAGATGAAATTCAGTTACATCTTTGATTAGAAAGACTAAATTGCATCCACTCTTCTTGATTGAAGAAGGATATATAACAAACTGGCTTGAAGCTTCTTATATGAAGAGGTGATTTTTTGTATATACTTCATTGCATTTTCATATTTGGCCAGGACTTTCCACGATATTGGCCCAAGAGTAGTTTTTATAGCTCACTTGAGAGAGTATGTTCTCAAGAACAATTAGTTATCAATATTATTAGTATTGTTTTGGACAAATTATTGAAGTGGGTTCAGTATTGTTATTCTCTTGGCTGGAATATTTGAATGTAGGTTCTTTTGGCTGGAATATGTGAATATTGTTGTTCTCAACATGTGATTTTGTGCAAGTTTATTTTTCTTGTATTTTTTTCTTGCTTACGGGTTCAATTGTTCAAACACCCCTCCCCTCCTATTTAAAATGCAATGCAATTTATGTACATACCGGATAAAATAAAATAAAAAAATTCAAAAAGGGCATTGTATTTTGTATACAACCTATTGCCAAAATGGAGGTACATATTGCCACGGTTCCTCCCTGGACCGTGGCAATAGAGGCCATCTATTGCCACGGTTCCTCCTTGGACCGTGGTAACAGACCCTACATATTGCCACGGTTGCCAATTTCCAACCGTGGCAACAGCGAATCAATAACCACGGTTTGACGTTCAACCGTGGCAATTGCTCAATTGCCACGGGAGCTATTGCCACGGTTGAACCGTGGCAAATGGGCGGGTTTAACCGTGGCAATAGGCCTTTTCTGTAGTAGTGTTTCTCTCAGAGTTTCAGTGTTTGGTGTCCCTTCTAAGATCACAAAAAGCTCTGGATACCACTGTTGTAATATGGAACCAGCAAGAGCATAAAGAGAGGAATTCGAGAGAGAGATGCAGACCAGAAAAATCAGATATCAGAGAAGGGTTCACTTTTTTCATACATTCAAAATGCTTAAAAGTCTTGTACAATGGCAGCAACTCAAAACAGTACAAGATCTTAACACAACAGTACATAATCTACATAAAAGGTAGACCCACACACTTTTACATAAGATATATTATATTTCAAATTTCTCAACTAAACTGACAGGGGCAGTTGAGATAACAAAAAGATAAGCTTTGACCAAAGCAAGGCCAAACCATTAATCTAACAAGATCGACATGGGAGAATTCTGGATAAAGGTGGCTAAGTATGTAAATATGGAAGACGACTTGCCTGACCCAGTGTATAAAAAGGTCGAGCAAGAGCCGAATCCAGGAATGAAGAATCACGACAAGAAGGAATCTTGTTTTCCAGACCTAGTGAGTAGTGATTCACAACAAGAATTAGAGCATGTTATTAGAATTATGCGCTCCTCAACATTAGGCCATCTAGAATTTGAAAAGAAGTAATGAACACAATATTTGCAATGTATCTAGGCCTCCTCCCATCTCAATCTCCATCATAAAATGCATGTATTTTGAGGCAAGAAGCAGCAGCAGCAGCTGGTTGAAACAAAAGATCATGAGAAACAATAATATCTTAAGATTCTTTTCACACCAGCCCAATATTCTTCAAGAGGAGAACTCATGAACTGACAAACTTTGTTGACACTATACCCAATTTATGGCTTTGTAATAGTCAAATACTGCAATTGATCTAGAGAGAGATGGATCAGCAAATTAAAAGACAACCCCCTTGGTTTTAGAGAGTTTAGTTCCTCCAGCCTTTGGAATATTTTTGTTTAAAGCTTTTGCTTGAGTTCATCTCTGATCAAGTGTTTGTCCTTGTGTGTTGGTCAAATTGTTTGAGACATGAGGTGTTTGATTTTGCACCTGAGGTGTCCACAGTCCAGTCTTTTGCACATCAAACTTCGCACATAATTTTGATGCACAATTAACATGTCATTGTTTTTCTTTGTTTATGTAATGTTTATTCAATATTTTTTTCATTATAACAAAGCATGTGTATTGAAAGCATTTACCAGAACTAAGATTTTATTTTATGCTAGTACTCACCCAATAATCTCCACCAATTTATCAAGGTAATGTTATGTTTTTCAATTTGGTGCCTCTTAAAATTTGGAAGTCCCATGTTCCCAACACCGAAGCTTCAATCCAGAGTCATTGAACTGAGCATGAATATTCCAAAGTTGTTGATTAGCTATCTATCTTAACGTCTCAAACTATCATTGGTATCATAGACAACTACTTTTTCGATCTTAAAGTGTCATAATCATCCCCATTAAGAAGCCTTAATTAAATAGATATAATAGGATAATACTCATACCTATTTCATTAAATATATGATTAATATTGCTGGCAGATTTTGTTGAGGTCTTCATGGAAAACATGCCGATGCCTTCAGCACATACACTTACGTGTTCCTGCATTTCACAAGAATCACAATTGAACCTTTCTTCAATGTTGAAGCTAAAGGCAGAATTAATGAAGAATCTGATCAAATGTGTATCTACCAGCAAATCAATGAAGAATCTGTTTAGTTTAAGCAATCAATATCATATTTTTATTGAGCAAAGTTGAAAGCATTTGCTTGACTTCACTTTTGCATCACCAGTTAAAATACATTTCTTGGATTTTGGAACATGAGAAAGAAGGAGAAAATACAAAATACAAAATACAAATGCACTGAAATATATGATCACCAAGTAACTCTAGTGCATCTACTATAGAAATTACAAGGCAATGTTGTTTCCAAAACAGCAGAACAAAACATGACTTTTGGTACACTCAAAGAAGTAGGTGATGTGGTGCCCCTTTCCCATTGTTGGTTTCCCTAAGCACAGAACAAGGCCACATCTGTCAAGTTTAATTTGAAGCCGCTTCATCATGAACAACAACAACTTCTGATTCATAGTGATTCTCATCACCCGATCTTCTCTATTAGGGTTTTCTGGGTTCGAGGAGGTAGTGATGAGAGAGTTTTTAGATTTGGAACTGTTAATGTTTGTGAGTTTGAATTTGTTGATGTTTTTGGGTTGCTCGATCTATGTCTTTCTGGGTGGACGAGACTCTCCCCCTTAGGGTGGCTTGACCTCAATTCTAAGGACTTTCAGGACACCGGGAGTCAATGCTAAAGATGTGCTTCATCCTTTGCATAAGGATTTGTCGTCTTGCGGGCATTTGGACTGGACTCGCCCCCCTTAGGGCGACTCGACCCAATTATGACGATCACAAGGTCTTGACATGTCGGTTTTAGCAACTTAAGGATGAAGACTATCGGATTGGGCCCTTAGAGAGCAAAGGCCCAGACTGCCAAGTTGAAGTCCAAGTGTCATAGATTTAGGTTTAGGGTTTTGCCTCACTATAAAAGGCGAGACCCCTAATTGAATAAGATGGGTTCTCATTTACTATTACATTCATTGTCTTGACGGCCAGAAACCCTAGGACTTGAGAAACCTCGATCAGATCTCAAATCCCTGGATCTGAGACTCTAATCCCTAGATCAGAGGGGTTGGCGGCTATGTAAGAACATTGGGTGTCTTGATTTGTTGATGAACTCTCATGAGAACATTGAAGAACACTTAAAACTAATTTTTATTTAGTTAATAATTTTAATTATTAATTACACATGTATAAATTAAATATTAATTTAAGAATTGCAGGTAAACATGCCACATAAGCTTGGTCAGACACATTATCAACCTCGCTTGAGCTCTCTTGAGTAGGGAAACATATTCTGTAATTTATAGTGACAGGAAATATAATTTTCCACGTTTTAGTTTAAAATTGATAAATATACCAAAAGATTCCTTGAAATAATTTATTTGTTACACTTAAAAATTAGAGAGATAGTTTTAATATTTGTTTTTTCCTGAAAGAGTTCGCGTAGCTCATGGGGCTACCACGTTCGAGCATACACCACGGGCCTCCAACTCATTGGCGGACTATTTGGCCATGATTGGCTTGGATTTAAAGTACGGTACCCGCTGTTTCGATAGTCCCTTTGGTGAATGTCATTCTTTTCTCACAAGGGATATTGGTTCTAGGCCTAGCTTAGTTCCTGGCTCAGGTTAGCCTTTGTGCGTGGGTTCTCCCCTCCCTGTAACAAAAAAAGGTTAACATGTTGATAATATACATGTGGGTAGTTCCTCTCAATAAGTGATTTCGTTGGGGGTTCGATTTTTTAATCTCACACTTATGGTGAATAGCTTGTTACTCCTTGTTGGTACCAATTTTTGTTTTAGAGATAAACGATAATATTATTAAAAGAAGAGGAAAACGGCTACAAGAAAGAAGGGGGCATAGACCCCAGGCAAGCTGCCAGTACATCAATAACATCAAGATAAGATAAAAGAAACAAAACAGAACACGGTAAAAGAAAGATGGGATAAACGGTGAATAACATGAAGCACGCAACATCAAAGACAACAAGATGAAACAGCAAAAAGATCCCCTTTTAAAACAGCATCATCATCCACTGTCAAGAATCAGCCAAGACCTGGGAGGGATTTGAATTAATCGCTCCTCAAGGCTCTTCATCGAGCTTTGGAAGCCCACCATAAAGTGTTTCTTCTATTACATCCAGATTTGGCTAGATGATCAGCCATACCATTTGCTTCATAAAAAAATATGATGTATACCCAAGCAATTGACCTCAGCCATTAGGAAATCAATTTGATTCGGATCATATAGCAACTTCCATGGCATGTTCCTTCACCCAGCCAACAGCTAGTGACGAATCACTCTCAAGAACAAAGTTTCGAATGGAAATTTTTTGGCAGAAGATAAGAGCTTTCAGTATTGCTTTAACTTCGACCTCGAATGCCCAGACCCATATTTATAGAGAAAAAACCAAGAACTCTACTATTGCATCTCGAATTGCTCCTCCTACTCCACTTTTCCCCGGGTTTCCTTCTGACGTGCATCACCATTAAATTTTAATATACCTGGAGAAGGAGGATCCCAAGTAGCTGCTCTAATCCGTGAATTCTGACCTTTGAACTTGATAAGACAGAAATTCCTGTTGAATTGATCTGAATCGTACAGACACTCTTTCCACGCTGCTTTGATCCACCAGCTAATGCGCAACAAATGTGAGCCCCACACCTCCTGATTAGAGTAAGAGTCACCTTTGTTGCTACCAATTCTAAATGAGTTTAATGAATATGCACTGTTAATGTAAAATAGTTTGTCCTTGTAGGATAGCTTAAGTGGTAGAAGCTGGGGGACATATGGGGTGGGTAGGGGGATGTCCAGGGTGCGATCTTTGGCGGGTGCAATTTATCATCACTGAACCTTTTCCTTCTCACCATATATGTCACTCAGTTCTTACTACTCGTAAAATCAATATCAATATATATTAGAAAAGAAGAACTTTCATCAGACCAATTTGCTGAGGTGTCACTCCCATATTAATTCTCAAGTCAATTTGATGAGGTGTCACTCACAGATTAATTCTCAATTGATATTAAAAATATTAAAAAAAAGCATATATGTACTTTTTTTAAAAAAAAAAACAAATCAATGAAAAAAAGCATATATAAAAAAAATATTTTTTAAAGATTTTGTTTTGATTTTATTGTTCTTTGTTAGATTTTGGTAGTTTTTATCTATCTTTAATTAGTACTGAATTTTTATCATATTTTTATTGAATTTTTGGATTTTTATTTAATTAAGGATTTTATGAGTTTTTATTGTGATTTGGTAGATTGAATAAAAAACTTAAAATTCAATAAAAATACCTTAAAAATTAATTAATAAAAACTACCAAATCACAATAAAAACTCATAAAATCCTTAATTAAATAAAAATCCAAAAATTCAATAAAAATAACATAAAATTTAATTAATACTCTAAAAATAAACATAAACAAAACAAGAATGAAGTAGCAGCCCAACCTACGAAAAAACTCCTTTGTTGAAGGCCAAAACTTAAAGGGGGCATTTTACAAACAGTTGATGTGCATAATTTTTATAACTTTTTTTACAAGCAAAACACAAGAACCACAAATTTAATCTCATATGTTCAGACCGATTAACAAGGTTATTAAAACTGGACCGTTGATCAAATCGGTGAGGGAATTGGTTCACCGTTCATTAGATCAATCGTAGTTGAATTGTGGTCTGACCGGTATAGCCGCTATAAATTAAATATATCATTTAAAAAAATTATATAGTAGATTACAAAAATTGATATTAAATAATTACCAAATTTTAACTGAGAAGTTAAATTTATATTTACCTTAAATATCACAGATTCAAATTGATTTCAAATAGTTTTAGAGGATTGTTTAAAAATTAACACAAAAGAATGCTATCAAATGCTTCGTATAAGTTAAAACTATTATTTTATATTTTTTATTACTATGTTGGAAAGAGGTGCAACTCTAATGTCAAAAAAAGTCCAACCCCGTAGCTTTCACGTCTAATAAAAAAGGCTCATGTGTAACAAAACCCTAATATCTATTTCTAATTTCAATTGTTAGTGGATAACACAGAGGTTCAAAAGAATGTCTATTGAATTTGAAAGAGAAACGCAAACAACACAGAGATCACCCCTTCCTCTCAGCCCAACCTTCCCCTCCCTCCTCTTCTTCTCAAGTCTCACACTGCTTCAATTTTTTTTCTTGAGACATTCCTAAAATTCAGGGGTGACTAAGCATGGACATGTCACCCATGTGTCTCCGCCACTGCTTGAAAGTGAATTATGTCATGGAAAATCTCTCCTCACTTCCATGTATGTAATTTATGACTTATGCTCCATAAATTAATCTCAGTGTAACATTTAAAATTATGTGTCGTACAACGACTAGAGAACTATTAATATATTCGCATACAAATAATTCCATGTTAAAACTAATATAAAAATTAATTTTAATATCATTTCAGTACTTTTTTTTAGTTTTTAAAACCAACTTTAGATGTAAATATAATTAACTATTTGATAATTTGATGATAAAAATATTTCTGCGGAGATTACAAAATATTAGTACAGATATAATTTTTATTTATTTATGTTTAATGAATTAAAAGTTCATATGAGGGGAACGAGCATAGAGAAATAAGTTTTGATATAATTTCTATGCAACCCCTGGAAGCCAAAATAAGTCTTAATGATAGTTTATCTTTTTGACCACTTTATATTAGTTAATTCAGTATATGCTTTTTTTTTTTTGAAGTCAAGTACGAGACATTTTATTCATGATAATAATCAAATGTGTCTACAAAGATTGCCTCGGCCAACGCTCTAGGGGGAGTATCCCACCAAATTTTTGAGGGAAAATCAATGGCCATGGAAGCAAGGACATGAGCAGCATTATTTGCTCGTCTAGTAACATGCCTAAAGGCTATGGAAATAAAAGCTGAAGCAAGGAGTCTGCAATCTGCCATAATAGGTTCAATGTCTGGCCGGCTACTCTGGGAATGAATTGCACGAATGATAATCTGTGAATCAGATTCAATTATTGCATCTTCAATGTGCAACTCCTCTGCTGTTCGCAAACACCAACGTAGCGCCATAGCTTCTGCCAAAGTAGGATCCATACGGTAGTGCTCAACGGCCGTAGCTGCAACCATCAGCAATGAATCGTGTGATCGAGCTACCAATCCGAAGCCCGTGGAGGAAGGTCCTGTCCATCCTGCGTCAATGTTTATTTTGATGGTTCCCTCAGGTGGCGGCTCTCACTTCCTTCTGCAGCTTGTGTTTTCTGTGTCGTGATTGAACCCTTGGGCTTCTTCCCACTCGGTATAGTTCTTGAGACTCTGTTGCATACAAACTTCTGGAAGCGCTAATTCATGGTTGAAGAGCTTCTGATTTCTAGCTTTCCATATGGTCCATAGGCTCAGGAAAATCAAAACTAGCTCCTTTGCAGTATGCGTTTGGCACAAGTTGTTAAACCATGCTGCCAAACTTCCCTGAATTGTATCTGTTCGAAGTCCAGCAGGGGTTGAGAACCAAGCTGCTCTTGACCAATGGCATTGAAGAAACAGATGGGTCGTGGATTCTGTGACCGGTTGTTCACAAAGACAACACTTGGTTTGAACCTCCATTCCACGTTTGCTGAGGTTTTCTCTGCATGGCAAAGAGTTTGTTGCAAGGCGGTAAGCAAAGTGTTTAATTTTACCTGGTACTGGAGCCTTCCATATTTTCATCCAAGGGAATTCAGAAGTGGAGCTACTAGGGACCTGCTGCAGCTTAATGTTCTGGAGTTGGAAATAGGTAGATTTTACAGAGAAGAAACCGTCTCTACTCCATCTCCAATAACAGAAATCTGCTCTAGAATTCCATCCAAGAGGAATAAATTTAATTGCATTGGCCACCTCTCTTGGGAAGCTTTGATCTATTAGCTGGTAATTCCACATTCTTCTATCATGGCAAATAAGATCAGCTACCGTTTCCAGACCTTGAACACGATTGGAAATAATTTTCCCTTGCCCCTCGCCGAGTAGCCAGACATCATCCCATATTTTTATTTTCCTACCATCACCAACCCGCCAAGCCATACCATCTTTGATCAAAGCAATTGCACCCCATACACTTCTCCAGGTATAACTTGGCTGATGTCCCACTTTTGCCTCAAGGATAGAGCACTTGGGAAAATATTTAGCTTTCCATACCTTGTACAACAGAGAGTCTTCTACCTGTAAGAGTCTCCAAACTTGCTTTGACAATATAGCTTGATTAAAATCAGATATGTCCCTGAATCCTAAACCTCCTTTGCTCTTGGGCTTGCAAAGTTGCTTCCAATTGATCCAGTGAAGCTTCTCTCATTTTCCTTTTGTCCCCACCAGAATTTCGCCATCAAACTTTCAATTTTATTGCACGTTCCTACCGGTAATTTGAAGCAACTCATATAGTAGGTAGGAATCGCTTGGGCTATGGATTTCAGTAGAATCTCCTTCCCGGCCTTTGATAAAGCTTTCTCCTTCCACCCTTGCAATTTGGTCCAGACCCTCTCCTCCAATTTGGAAAAGATTTGCTTCTTAGAGCGCCCAATGAGAGTAGGTAAGCCAAGGTACTTGTCGTGGACATCAACAGCCTTTACACCCATCCTGTTGCGGATCATCTCCATACTGGTTTCAGGAACATTTCGGCTGAAAGAAATAGCAGACTTGTCCATATTCACAAGCTGGCCAGAAGCTTGCTCGTACTCTCGAATAACACCCAAAATGCAATTGGCTTCCTCCATTGTTGCTCTGGTGAAGACTAGGCTGTCATCTGCAAAGAAAAGATGACTAATTTGAGGGGCCCCTCTCGCCACTTTAACTCCATGAAGCTTGTTATGATTGATCTGTGCAGAAATTAAACCTGAAAAAGCTTCAACACAAAGAATGAAGAGGTATGGGGAGAGCGGATCTCCCTGTCTAAGACCTCTACCTGGAAGAAAATAGTCAGTAGGTTCACCATTTACAAGAATAGCATAGGAGATAGAAGTGACACACCTCATGATGAGAGAGGAAAATAAAACGGGAAATCCCATCTGTAAAAGTACCCTCTCTAGAAATACCCATTCTATCCGGTCATAAGCTTTTGTCATATCTAATTTCAAGGCCATGTATCCCTTCTTTCCTTTTTTCTTCTTCTTCTTCATATAATGGAACACTTCAAAACCTGTGAGTGCATTATCAGTGATTAATCTTCCTGGAATGAAAGCACTTTGCTGCTCACTCACCACTTCTCCCAACATAAGCTTGATTCTGTTAGCAATACACTTAGTGACCAGCTTCATGATCACATTACAGAGGCTTATGGGTCTAAGATCTTTCGGGCTCTCAGGAACTTTGATTTTTGGGATTAGGCAGACAAAAGTATTATTTATAGAAGAAGGATCAGCTCCATCATTCAGGATTGACAAAACCTTCCTCACCACATCCTCACCCACAACGCCCCAATACTTTTGGTAGAAGAGAGCCGGGAAACCATCGGGGCCTGGTGCTTTAATGGGATGCATTTGTTTTAGAGCATACCTGACCTCTTCCTTTGTAAACGGGGTTGTCAACTCCTCAACCATGGCTTGGTTTAGTTTTCCTTTAATCTTGCTGCAGACCTCTTCAATGCTAATTGTCTCCTCTGATTTGAATAACTTTTCAAAGTATTCTCTGACTGTTGAGGCCAACTTCTCCCTTCCCTGAATCCAATTCCCATGCTGATCTTTAATTTTCTTAAGCCTGTTTCGCTTTTGCCTTTGGGACGCTTTGCCATGGAAAAATTTAGTGTTCTTGTCCCCGCTTTTGAGCCATAAAGCACGTGATCTTTGTCTCCAATAGGTCTCATCTTGTTCTAGCAATTTAGCCATCTCCTCCTCCATTCTATTACGGTCCTCACGATTCTCCTCTGTGGGTTGCCACGACTGTGCTCTTTTCAACTCTTGCTCCAGTTGTGCAATCTGCTTTCGAGGAGTCCCTTTCCCCAGTTGATATTGCTGGATTGTTTCACGAGCCATATCTAATCTGCTCTCTACACCAGGAGCTGCTGATGCCCAAGTACTATGAATCAAGTGACGCACTTCAGGCTCCTGCGATAAATGTTCATTAAAACGAAAGATATGCTGTTTTTTCCTTGGAACTTCTGGCTGGATCGCATCAATTCTGATAGAGAGGGGAGTATGGTCAGAAGTGTAAGGCAGTAAATGATGAACTGTTGAAGCTGGCCAAAGTCCTAGAAATTCCGAATTAACAACACATCTATCGAGCCTTTCCTGTATGCATTGATCATCAATTCTACCATTATTCCAAGTAAACTGAGGACCAAAAAAACCCAGATCCTTAAGGTCACAAGTTGAAAGGCATTGATTAAAGGCTTCCATCTGGTTGAGGTCACAAGGTGCACCGCCTCTTTTTTCATTACTTGAAGAAATGGCATTGAAGTCGCCAAAACAGCACCACGGCCCATTTACTGTAGTGCTAAGCTGTTGAAGAAGCTCCCAAGATTTATGTTTATTTTGAGCTTCGGGGTAACCATAAAAACCTGTGATGTAGAATACAACATTATTGTGGTCAGTGAGGGATGCATGTATATGATTTGTGGACATGGACACAAGATTAAAAGCCACATCCTCCTTCCAGAAAATAGCCAACCCTCCTCCTCTTCTCCTTCCACCATCTCTACAATCCACCACCAACATATTTTTGATGCCAATAGTTTCATGCACTTTACGTAATTCACCAGTACACCTCCTAGTCTCCATAAGGAAAACTAGGTCAGGATCTTCATTAAGAACGAGCCTTTTCAGAGCTCGCCCTGCACGAGGGTTCCCAAGCCCTCGGTAGTTCCAACTGAGGATTTTCATTGTGCCCGGCGGTGCTGGTCATCCAGCACGGCCGATGTATCATCAATGATCATGTCATTCTTAGACTTCTTCCCCAAAACCTCCTCAGAACAATCCTCTCCATCAATCTCCATATCTGTCCGCTTGGAACCAGCATGTGAGGTGATCATGGTCCCCTTGTTTGAAGGTTCCCTTGCCATGCGTTTCCATTTGGAGACCGTTCCTTTGGCGTTTGGGTGATTCTCAGCTCGAGTTGGGCCCCCATTATTCTCCTCAGCAGCTGTAGTATTGGTCTCCTGTAGCGTATTTGTGTTGGCTTCAGGTGAGGTTTCTACGCTTTCTCCATGCGCCTCGACACTTGTCTTTTGTGCATCTTTGTCCAGAGAGAATTGCTGGAGCACTTCTGCCACCGCTGCCAGGCCAGCCTCAACGTGGACATCTGTACCTTGAATTTGTATCGAAGCCTCTTCCTCTTCATGCACCACTGTGGTATTTTCTGCTAATCCTTTCGCGGAGCCCTCTGCAGTGGATGTAATCTCAGCATCTGGTTTAGTGGTTTCAGTGGTGAACAGTCGTTTTCGCTCTTCTAGTGCTCCCTCTTTTCTCACTGTCGTATTCTTTCGAGGTGATGCACGTAGCCAAGCTCCATAAGGTAGGTTTTGAATGCCATTCTCCTCCTCCTCATCGTCATCCTTATCTGGGCATGTTTTGATGGAGTGCCCCAACCTCCCACATGCAAAGCAGATGTCTGGAAGCCTCTCATACTTGAAGAAAACTTTGCCTGTTCTGTTCATTGCCTTCCCTATCTGAGTTCCACGTCTGAGAGGCTTTGTGAGATCCAGGATTACCCTCACTCGCATATACTTCCCAGCCACACATTCTGCAGATTTATCAAACTCCATGACCTCACCCAAGCTCTTACCAATTTGTGTCACTGCCTCTTCTGTTCTGTACTTCAAGGGCAGATCATAAATGCGAACCCAGAACGGAGAGGTGTGTGGCCTGATTTCAGAGGGCTGCTCATCCCCACTTACCTTCTGTAGGGCTATTACCAAACCGTCAAAGGTCCATGGTTGACCTTTCAGAATCAAGTCGCGATCCCTGGTGGATGAAAACCTAAAGGAATATAGGTTCTTCCCTAGGTCTACCACTTCCACCGCATGTCGAGTTTTCCAGATTCCCAAAATAGTATTCTTGAAGGCCTTCACGTTGTAGTTTTCTGTCGTCCAAACCTTCCCAACAACCGTGGTCTCTAAGGAAGGATTATCCTCAGAGCCGCTGCCGAGGAAAATTGTTTCACTCTCCTCCGCAGAGAAGTCAATATTGTTCCACACGTCCATATCGTACTGTATGCTTACAAAGCACTAAAATTGAGTGTCTGAATTTATGCTATTTAAATATCTACATCTTTATTATGATTGTTCTTACATTCTTAGTATCTTAAATTTTTTATAATTTAAAATATTGATTGATGTTTCAAATACAATAGACAAATTCTTCGTGCAACGCGTGGGTAAAAAACACTAGTAATTAACAAACCAAATTTGATTACAATTACATAAAAAAACTAATGATATATGATATCTTTAAAATTTAAAGTGAGAAGAGAGACGCTCGTTTTCATCTGAAAATATAAGTAGTTACCTATTATGTGATTGTAATCAAACGCGATTTGTTGCTTTTCAAAAAAAAAAAAAAATCAAACGTGATTTGTTATTTTACAATTCCAGCTAGCTCATACATCATATTGTCGTGTCAAAGTCATATAGTAATACTCCACGAATAATTTACGGAAGCTTTATACCTTCTTAGAAGAGTTCAGAAAATTAGAAATTCATGCTCTAGGATATTTCCGAATTCCGATTTCGTTACAAAATGACTTGTAAATTGAGGCTTTTTGGTTGTTTTTCATTCCTTTCACAATTGAGAGTTGAGATAAAAAGGAGAAAAAATAAAACCAAAATCCGATGGTTTTCAGATTGTGTACACCAAAAAAATATCTGTTATGTGTATATCCAATTACCTAAGTATATTTTAATGAGCATTAATTTTGATACCACGTTTTTACATTTTTTTTTTGAAAGTTCAATATTATTGAATATGAAAGTAATAAACATTACAATCAAAATGCTAAACAGTATTATATGACTGCTAGCAAAACCAAAGCACCAGAACCTAGTCTTAATCACGAGCATGTTTCACATACACCATACAATTCTCAAATACAGCTCGTGTCTGCCAATATAATATAATACTAAAGGTACAAACAATATAACATCTTGCTATCATCATTTTTAATTTTCCCTGCTATCTTCAAGCAGCACCCATATAGGATCCAATCCTTCACATCCTACATTAGCCAAGTAGTCTGCAACATCGTTTCCCTCTCTGAATGTATGCCTTATCTCCAACACGCTGATCTCTCTCATCAGTACATCAATCTGATTCAACTCATTAAGCAATTTCCATGTCTTTTCTCTCTTGATATTACCCACCCTATGGCTGAAGTGGAATCGCATTCAAGGATTACATTCTTGAAGAGGAATTGTTGGCAAAATTGCAACCCCGTTAAAATTGCTTTTACCTCTGCCTCGTGTGCCCATCCAAAACCTATTCCAGTAGCAAAATAACCAAGAAAATTTTTGTTTGAGTCTCTGAGAACTCCTCCCACTCCACTGTTGCCCGGGTTGCCCTTAGAGGCTCCATCAACATTACATTTAATTAACCCAATATCTGGAGGTACCCAAGAGACGTGTCTGGGACCAGATTGGGGACTAGGAAGCCTAATGCTATCCAAGTTCCTTGATAAATGCTCAGTGTCAAAAGGGCAACCTTTCCAAGTATTTCTGATCCACCATGCTATTCTAGTCACATACATATCAGCCACCTCTTGAAAATTTGCACTCTTTCCTTTAAAAATTATACTATTTCGTTCCATCCACAGAGACCAAATGAGAGAATAAGGAATGAGCTTCCAAATGGTTTTATCCATACCTGAGTAAATATTGTCCCATTCTTCCTGTATTGCGCGCAGCGTATTTGGACAGGACCAAGAGATGCCTTCTTTTCTGAAAATGCTGATCCAGAGGGCATTTACACGCGTACAAGCCACAAAAAGATGATCTGATGTCTCCTCTGTGCCATTACAGAAGCAACATAACTTTTGTTCACTTGCAAGGACTCCTCTCCTCCATAAATTCTCCCTTGTTGCCAATTTATTATGGCAAGCTTGCCAAAACAACAAACATACCTTCGGTGGGATCAGCTTCCTTATCTTGTCTGGAACCGCAAACTCTTCTGCTTCTGTCAAGTTTTCATCAACCCAACTACACAGGCCTTTAACTGAGAAAAAACCATTTGTGCTGCCACACCAGATTAGAGAATCACTTGAGTTCACAGCTGGTACTCTAGCATTGATTAAAATCATGAACTCATTGTATGCCTCCAATTCCCAACCAAAGAAATTTCTTCTAAATGGAATATCCCACACCCATTTATTTCTTATAAACAGCCCCACCTCTGCAATAAAAGCTTTTTTGCACGTAGAATTAGCAAAAAGTCTTGGAAATTGGAGACTTAATGCCTTATCTCCACACCATGGGTCTAACCAAAAACTAGTATTCTTTCCATCACCAATGCCACACATCAATTGCTCTTTAAAGCCCAAAGTTAACATAGATTCCTCCATGAGTACAGCTGCTATATCTTTTAAAATCACAGATAATGGACCTCCATCTGTCAAAACTGAGTGTAGGAATAATCTTTTACTTTCCCACTGATATTTACCTGCAATAAGTCTTCTCCATAAACTGTCTACTTCTTGGCCATAACGCCAAGCCCACTTTAGTAGGAGAGCCTTATTCTTCCATTCTAAATGACCAAGGCCAAGCCCTCCTTTCGCTTTAGATTTACACACCAAATCCCATGGAATCCACACCATTTTTCTTCCCCTATCTTCCTTGCCCCATAAAAAAGCTCTGAATATTCTTTCTACTTCCACTATAACCCCCTTTGGTGCTTTAAACAAACTCATCCAGAATACCGGTATGGAATTTAAAGACGCCTTCAGTATAGTGATTCTTCCACTCAAGGAAATGTATTTTGAGTTATAGGATCTCCCTTTCTTCCGTAGCTTGTCCAACATCGGTGCCCAAAAGGAAATTCTTCTTGGGTTACCACCTAGTGGCACACCCAAGTATGTGATCGGTAGAGATCCCACGTCCCACCCATAAATTTGAGCCACCCTTGTCACTTCTGCTGGATCAATGTTACACCCAATAAGAACTGACTTTTCCATGTTAAGTCTCAGCCCGGACGCAAATAGAAACGAGAACAAAGCATGACACAAGAGCTCGAGTTGTCTTTCCTCACTTTCACAGAACAATAAAGTGTCGTCTGCGAATTGTAGGTGGTTCAAGGCCTCTGCATTCCCCACTTTCACACCGCTTTCCTGTTTGTGGCTTTGAATTAGGGAGAAAGCAGAGGTCTTCCACATTGTCAAAAGCCCACCAGCCGATCCAATTGCGGGTACCATCACGCTCTCAAAATTCAGGGATTTGGCAAAATTCAATGCAATCTTCTCTTTCTGCACATCCAATTTCGTTTCTTGTAGCAGCACTAGCTCAGGCTCAGCTTTCCTCAAAGACTCCTTGACTTCCCGTCTCTTCTCCGCTTTTCCCAGCCCCCTGACGTTCCAAGACAACCACATCTTCTCCATTCGATGAAACTGTCTTCGGTAGGAAGGTGTCTAGGTCGCATTCAAGAGCTGAAATCGCCTTCTCGTCAGATCCTTCAAACTCCAAACCAAGAACTTTGCCTAACAACCATACCTTCGTAGCTCTGGTCATATACCTTCCATTGGAGCATCGTGCTTCCAGTCTATATTCTCCTCAGTGTCGCCAGATTCCACCCCAGAAGATTGAACTTTGGGTTTGCGACCACTTCTCTTAGGTGTTAACGAACCCTGCGTGAGGTCTAAGGGATTCTGCTCAGTGTTTTTCAATTTCCTGGGTCGTCCCCTTTTCTTTTTTGGTGAAGGAGGTACTGGTGTAGATTCAACAACAACCTTATCTGATATATTGTTATTATCTGGTTCTGATATATTGTTATGAGACTGCTGGGGCACACAAGTTTGGGCCAGACAAAGCTCATCTAGGAGTAGGGGCCCAATAAAGTTTTTTTTGTAATTCCCTACTGGACCTCTCTTATCTTTCTCTCCTCCCATAAAATAAAGCCAATTAATTGACCACCTGAGATTAGAAAAGGGGATAATAGTTTGACTTTCATCCACACCCACCAACCTGTACTTCTCTGTTCCCTTGTTGCTTAGCTTAGTACCAAGAAAGCCCCCAATTAGTACCTTACAGTCTGTGTTCATCCTGTTCCAAAGCCCTTCATACCCAGAAATATCCACTTTGATTCTAGTGTTGTCTCCCCAACGTATTGCAATTTGTCCTTTATCATAGTGGCACCAATCAACACCCACCATCTCATTCCTGTTTTCAAAAAACTTGCCCATCAAGTGCTCTGTTCCTGACACACTTTTTCTTACCTCAACTACCATCCCTTGTTCCCCTGTCTCCTGACCAGGCACCGTTGCTGACACCGATGAGTCCAAAGCACTTTCCGCCGCTCCCTCCTCTTCGCAACCCTCCAAAGAGTCAGCCACCACCGTCCCAACCGACGACTGAAGGTCTGGAGATCCATTACTCGAATACTCCAAACACTCAAGGTGATGTTGGAGATGGTTCATCGTCTTCGTCTCACCCCATGCCTCCCCTTCCATCAGAACAGAAATGTCCAGATCATCAACGTGAATCGTCACATTCCTCCTATCAATGAGTGGCAAGGAAGAGCACACCAGAATTCTGGCGTAGTCGAACCTCCTATGTGATTCCGTCTCCTCATCAAGGCTCGTGAGTTCTCCCACAGAGCAAGCCAGCAGCGCAAAGAAATCCCAATTCCACATTCCTAGTGGTACATGCCAAACCCTTATCCATGTGTAGTACCTGGTTGGTTTGTCAAAGATTGAAGCTGGCTTCATGATTGTGAAAATGTTACCAAGTTCTCCTTCGTTGCTGAGAAATTGGAACATCTCGACATGGGTACTGAATTCGATGGCTACTTCCCTAGCACCCATCGAGGCCACCTTGATCTGGAGCCACCCTTGGCGGTGCAAGAACTTCACCACCGATTGCAGACTTTGAACACCCCTAAGGGTAGCTACAACCGTTCTCCCAACCCTGTGCAAATCCTCCGTCTTCATTTGGTAGCATCCCTCAGCATAGCTTGGAAGTTTTTCGTTCTTGGTGCCTCCGCCACAAGCAGGATTGGATTTCTCCTTCCATCGGAATTTAGGTGCCCCGACAAATCAGTTCCTTTGTCTAATATCCCTCCCAGGACCCCTGTCTTCTCTGAAGCGAAAAGGATACTTAGCAAGAGAGACTTGCATTTTTTGGCATTGTTCCGTTTAGGGACTGAATGGCCTTTTGAGCATCAGCTTTTGTCATAAACCTCACGAACCCAAACTTGCTGCGCCTGTGCATCTTCTTCCCTCTCTGCACAAAGACTCCGGCAGTTCTGCCTATCTTGGAGAAGGTCTCCTTGATAATATTATATGTCATATTATCATCAAGGCCATCGACAAACAGAGTGCGTTGTAAATCTTCTTCCGGTAGCACAACCCGTTTCAGAGGCAAACTCTGTTTCTTCTCGTGGATTTTCACTTTGGTCCTCTTCCTCACAGTCTTCTCCTGCGTCCCAGCTACAGGTCTTGTTAAATTCGCCTTTGAAGTCTCTGCCCTCAGATCGATCCTCCATGACTCCTTTCCCCTGCTCGTCGCCTGCAAATTTGCTCCCTGAGAAGCACCAGATGCTTCCTGAGATGCGCCTGAAGCTTCTAGAGAGAAGGGAGAGCACATCTCTCTAGAATTCGAATTTTTACATTTTTATACTATCTTGTTTTGCTTTTTTTTCCCGTAAATATGATTGGGAAGGTATATTTTGTAGTATTCCACAATTATGGTGTGTAATTGATTATCTTAAACATAAATGCAGTAGGTTTATTGCCCTATTTAAATTTTGCTTGTGATTTAAATCTTAATTTACTGAAAATAAGTTTGAGCATTTTAAGGTTTCCATACAAACAGCTCGAAAATTTGCTTACTTTGAATCTTCATTTATTCATTTCAAAAAAAAAATTCTTCATTTATTGAAAAAAAAAAAGTTTAATTTGAGCTGTTTGATATCAATCTACTAAGATTTTGAAATGGTTGATTAATGTAGTGACGGTGCCTGTGTGAATTCCTTATCTATCTATCTATCTATCTATCTATACTATATATAAAAGCAGAGTTTCTGCAGTCTTGAGGGCAAACTGGTCATTCAATAATCCATTGCACTACAACCTAATTTTCAGCATGGGTATTTTAGTAAAAATCCACATAATTTTTCAAAGATTCAATCCTGGCCGTTGATAACTTTGTGGCAACTCTTCAGCTTCAGGAGAAAAGTCAGTTTAGTATTCTCATTGTCTTTTGGCATTCCAAAATGAATTCATTAAGCTCAATTTTTTAGAACCTTTGAAGAGACCTTCAATCTTCATCAGTTTTTTAGATCTTCAATCTTCTTTAAGCCTTAAACTACGAGTATAAATACCCCTTTGTTCCATACTATTTTTTGTGGTTTTCTTACCTTTATTTTGCTTCTTATTTGGTTTAAACTAGATCAATCATTGACCCTTCAAGCTTGATCAAGCTTCCAAATGGTGAATGTTCTTCCATGTATTTTCTGATTTTCCCTTATATTTTATCATTTTTTTATGTTTTCTCATTTTTTAAAAAAGTGAGTGGGTCTACAAAGGCTTAAGCTTCTAATTTCGAATATTATCGTTTGGTTTTTCTTAATTTCAGGTTCCAATTGTGCGAGTGGAGAAGAAGACAAATGAGTGTGTTATGAGGAAACAAGCAAAGCGAGGCAATTGTGTAAAGAAATAACTATTATGTTTGTATTTTTTCCTTTAAAATGTAGTTTTCCTTAAACATTCATGCTTGAATTTACAAATTGCTATTTTGTTGGGAAAGGACTCAACTTACACCTTTTTTAGCATTTTGTTGGACGAGGACTCAACTTGCACCATTTTTTGCATGGGTTTGAAACACAAAAATAAGAATTTGTGTTTGCAATTTGGTTTAAATAACCAAGATGAAAGATTCTTGCTTCCATAGTTGAACAACTTGGAGCCATAGTTGAACAACTTGGAAGGCAAACTGTATTGACTAGGAAAATGCACCATTGAAGGGTAGTTGTTGCAACAATAATGATACGTGTGATGAGGATTATCAAGCTTCCAAATCATGATTGTTATCTTTACCTTATGTTGTATCTATTCCGGCTTTACTCTTCTTATACTTTTTTTATCCTTAAAAATTAATATTATTTTGTCTCATCCATATATTCTTCTATACTTGACAAGAGTTTGAGTTAAAATATTTCAAATGATTTGTTCTATCGGTACCAGAAAAGAAGGAGGGATATCCAACTTTAATAGAGACACATACATCTTTAGAGGCGTGAGTTGAAGAAAAATGAAAGAGACAGCGGTTAAAGAACCCAAACTTGCTCATCAAGGTTTTGTAAGTTCCTTGAAATCATTATGTTCTTGCATCGACTTAAATTACTCCAAACCAATGTTAAATCTAGAAAATTTACTTAAATTTGATAGAAGAATGTTCAAATTCATTGGTACATTACTTATTTTTATTTATATTATTAGTAAATTATAACAGTAAAAGTTTGTGCATAATAATATATTTATTAACATAATAAAAGTTTAAGACTAAAATTGATAACATAATGGGTTGAAGAATATTATAGAGATGTTGATGGAAACTTTTATATGTTAATAGTACAAAAAATAATAGCAGACCAAGACATATAAATATAAATAATACTTTTCATATCTTTTTTTGTTACATCGGAAAATAAACAACAACAAGAACAACTACAAAACAGCCAAACGATCCCTCATAATGAGGTTCAAGCTCCATAGGCGGAGTATCAAGCAGATAAAAAGGCAGTTCTGGGTTCGAAGCTCCTCTTTTGGCTAACCAGTCGGCAGGCATGTTACAATCACGGCTGAAGGCACTCAAAGAGACTCTCCACTTAGTGTCATGTAATTTGAAACAATATCATTTATGGAATTGGGTGAAACTTACAATTGGATAGTAAAGAGGCATAAGTTATAAAGTTGAAGTTCATTGAATAAATTTTTAGCAGTCATAAAATGTGAATTCCTAAAGTTTCATTCTATATTAGCAATTATAATAATTAATGTCATGAATAAATATTATTTATGACACTCACACACTTTGTTTACTGTTGTGAGACCCTGAATTAAATAACTAGATTATTTATTTATATTCGTTATGTAAATTAATTGTGTGTTTATATTCTATTATTTTTAAGTTAACCCTTTCTGTTTGCTACTTGTTGTTTGGGCGCTTGACGCTATTAGGCGATGGAGAATCTTAGATGGAGCTTGACCTTCGTACGAGTCGGAGAGGAGAACTTTAAGAACTGTGGAAGACTTGAAGAATAGAGTTGGGTGTAGAGTTAGAGCCTTGAATTAGAGAGCTAACCATTATTGGTTTAAGCTTGCATAACGATTTTAGAAATTTATATTTGGGGTTTCGGGTACCCGCCTTGTTCAAGGCTTGATGTAAATCCCATTGTAGTTGGGAGTATGCATGACATGTTTTGGAAATACATTTGAAAAGAAAAAATAATACTCGTGTTTATGTATCATTTTGGAAAACATTGCATATTTACTTCAATAGGTTACTAAAGTGACACCCGAAATTCGGGGCGTTACATTGTGGTATCAGAGCTTTGGTTGAGAAACCAGAGCTTGTTGGGGAATAGGTTTTCTGTGCTAGGTTGTTTGAACTTTGTAATTGATCGGCTGGGTGTTGATCGATTGACAGAGTGTTACGATATAGATTATATGATTAATTGTTTATTTTGTCTACTAGATGTTTCTTGCTTGTTGTTGTTGTCTTGAGCACTAACCCTTTAACTTCTGACTAGATGGTTAGTACCTCCACCAAAATATTAACTATACTTGTTGTTTGCGTGCTTTGTTATACAGTAATCCAGGTAGAGACTATATGTTATTGAACAGGAAAATGGGTATGCATTAGGCACGCTCCTTTGACTGTTGTTTGTGTTATGATTAGGACAGTTGTATAGGGTTTAGAGAAGTGCTAAACCTAGGAGTTGTTTTGTGCGGATATGTTAGTAAGGAGAGATAGAAGCTAAGGATGAACCCTAATGAGATGTGATATGAATTCCAAGAATTAAGGTTGTACTTCTTCTAGATGAAGTTGTTAGAAATTGAGTAGATTAAGAGATGATCTTAATTTAGATGTGACCACTTGATGAGATAGACTCATTGGCCTTACTAGTGAGTTTTTCTGAATTTTCATCCGCAAGATATTGAGCCTGATCAACTTAATATTGAGGGGTTGATATTTGGAATCACAACTGGCTTGGACTATGATAGGAGTATTGATTGTATTTGTTCGATGATTAGTCGAGTTGGTAGGTAAGTTTATGTTAAGCACTTGATTGTAGAGGATTAAGATTTTAATCTTTGAAAATTGATGATTGTCGTATAGTCATTAATTAGTTAGTTCGCATGATTACTCTAAGTAGAGATAGATTAAGTCAAGAGATTCAATGTTAGAAAGTCTTAAGTGTTCTTTGAAAAGTTATGAAACCATAGGTTATGTGATTTCGTGCTAAATGCACTAAGAGGCTAGACTTGTTGGTTTACTACCTAGTTAGATCTTAGAGGAATAGGTGATGATCAAGCAATGATTTTTAATAGAACTTCATAGATGATGAGCCTCGAGTTGTGTAGAGTGTTAAGACTTGAGATAAGTTGTGATTTGATTTGTGACTAAGAGAAAGGTTGATTTGATGGTTAGAATGATGATAGTTCGGAAAGGAGATTACGTTGATGGATTGTTAGATTCTAAGAGGACAATTACTGAAGAGTTGTTGGTAAATGGACGTTAGTGTGGGATTCTTGGGCAGAAGAAACTTGTGACGAGATTAGAATGGTATTAGCATGATGTTTATGGTTGTGAATATTATGGTTGAGCCGTTAGTGTGAGAGCATGACGATACCTGTGAGGTCGTTCATGTAGTGATTGAGTTAGGTTTTGATCTTAATGCTTAGTACACTAGCATTAGCATGTTATCTAAGTCTATTTGAGGATGATTGATAGATATCCAGGTGTTGCTTTGGTCTGGTATGTCACCTTTAAGGTGAATTCGTTGTGACGTCTCCTAGGTTGGGATGCGTTCTGACACTACTTGTAGGTTGGAAGGAATGTGAGGGAATGATATTCCCGAGCTTTCTCCGACACCAAGTTTCGAGGACGAAACTTTCTTTTTGGGGGATAGTATTGTGAGACCCTGAATTAAATAACTAGATTATTTATTTATATTCGTTATGTAAATTAATTGTGTGTTTATATTCTATTATTTTTAAGTTAACCCTTTCTGTTTGCTACTTGTTGTTTGGGCGCTTAACGCTATTAAGCGATAGAGAATCTTTGATGGAGCTTGACCTTCGTACGAGTCGGAGAGGAGAACTTGAAGAACTGTGGAAGACTTGAAGAATAGAGTTGGGTGTAGAGTTAGAGCCTTGAATTAGAGAGCTAACCATTATTGGTTTAAGCTTGCATAACGATTTTAGAAATTTATATTTGGGGTTTCGGGTACTCGCCTTGTTCAAGGCTTGATGTAAATCACATTGTAGTTGGGAGTATGCATGACATGTTTTGGAAATACATTTGAAAAGAAAAAATAATACTCGTGTTTATGTATCATTTTGGAAAACATTGCATATTTACTTTAATAGGTTACTAAAGTGACACCCGAAATTCGGGGCGTTACAACTATAGTGTTAAGGTTGAATAAATGAGATATGCAAAAGAGTTGGAAAAATTAAAATTATAAGAGTAATATATAAAACTTGATTAAAAATAATTTAAATTAATAATTTTTAAAAAAATAATAGAATGAGTTACTATTTAAGGAAGAAATATCAGATATATAAATATGAATTAGACTTAGGTAAATGTTCAAATTGAAATAAATACAAATAGTTGATTTTTTAATAAAAAAAATCTTTGAATTTTAATTTTAATTATCCATTATTGAAATTTTAAACTAAAACCAATATAGAGTTAAATCTAAATTGAAAGAAAATTATTTAAACATCATTTACTCATAAAGCTAATGTTCATTATAAACATTACGGTTAAAAAATTAATTAAATTGAAATTGAAAGAAATCATTTAAATACAATTTAATCTATTTTTAGTTTGACTTAGTAATTGAATGAATAATTGAGGTTGTTATAATAATATTTGAGTGTTATTAATCATTTAATCTTCCACTAATGCCAAGTGATAAAATTTTCAAGCAATTTTTTATTATCTTTATAATAAACTTATACTAATTTGTTTTTCATTTTCTCTCTAGATTGAAATTATAATTTCTTCTGGGAGATGCGTAAAAAGGAGAAATTTGCATGACCTTTTGCATGACTTCCTACACTCTATTATTTTGTGTATTATTGTTTTGTACTAAAACATTATGGATGGCTAGAAGTTTTATGTCGGTTTTGATTTTCACCCTCCTCAAAGGGGATCCAAAAAGCAAAACCAGCCAAAAAATACCCTCTAAGATTCTGCAGACCCAACCAAAACCCAACCAGACGGTCAAAAAAATTATGCAAAACGGGATTTCCTAATGACTAATACTTGCTAGGTTACTTCTCATACAACAGCAGCATTGCATGCTCACATTGTAGTTTATTATTAATCTTTATCCTTTTTTTTATTTTACATGTTATTGGGCATTTAGTTCAAAAAAGGTGGATTAATAGAAGGTGAAAAGGATGGGAAGACAAATATGCATATAGATGTTGCAATACACGATTTGACGTGAGTCTTTTTCATACATTGATTGATTATATTAAATTTTTTAGACTCTCCTAAATCATTAGGTTTACTTTATTAAAATTAGAATGAAAATTGCGGAGGCAATCAACTGGTGTGTACACTTTGAGGCTTATACGGAGACCTGATGGTGGCGTACTTAAGCCAAGAAAATAACGAAGAAATTTTAGTTGTGATAGTTCATCTTTGTAAGATCAAAAACTTGGGATGCTGATGATGAAGTTCGAGATTGGGTACACAGTTGAAAGGAACCATGTTTCATGGAAGACTAGGAATTGAGCGTTAAGTAGCTTACGTGAAAGTTCTAAAGACCTTGCAACTGAGAGCAATTCAAGGTGCAATGATGAAAATACCAAGTGTACAAATTATTTTGGGATTTAGTCAGTCAAGGGCGTCAATTTGTTATAGGTAAGCTCTTCTTTTCTATGTGAGATTCATATACATACTCTATAGTAAAGTTATTTGGGTATCCAAGTAAAAATCTTTTCTTGGCTTAAAAAAACGCAAAACAAATCCGCTAGAAATCCAAGGTGCGTAAACTCCCAAGAACATCCACTAAACACATCGGCTTCAGGCATAACAACACCGGTGTGAAGCAGATTCAACAATTCTTATATTCAAAATAAATTTTATTCTTTTAATTCATGATTCTTCTTTTAGTAAATCTATAAAAATAACTAAGAATATGAAAAAAAAAATGCACATTATAAACAAAAATGAATATCTCCATGTATTTCACGGGTCACAATACCAGGACTTGAATTAAAACTTCTCGAGTCAAAATCTGTTTATATTTTCCAAATTTTTTCTTCTTCTATTTTTGTGCTCAATCAACAATTATTCTATGTGAAAACTATTGTTACCTCAAAAAAAAATTTGAAATTACTTTCTTTTTGGGTAAGACGTCTTTCTTTTAAGGAAATCATGTTCGAGTCGAGAACATCCATATCACTGTGAGGTTATATCTCTTAGGGGAAAGTTTCTTTCATTCCACATGAAACAAAAAATAAAAATCTATATGAAAATTACCTAAATGCACACCAAATTCACCTCACATAATTTGCCTAGCTTAAAACTCTCATGTATTGTCATTTTTTCTCTTTTTTTTATTCTCTTTTATTTCTTAGATTTCTTTTCATATGTTTATTGTTTGACATAAATAAGAATGAAAAGACACACACACAGACACAGAAATATATATAATAAATTATTTTCTGCAAGAGAAAAATAAACACATTTATCATGAAAAAAATACTTACAAACTAATATTTTCTTATATCCAAAATTAAATTTTATCATTTATTAATCGGCAAATTATCTTTGGCCACTGTTAAAAAGTACTACACACACCCTTATTAATACTAACCACCCTAATATGTAGCGGTAGTGAAAATGTAACACACTTTCAAGTGTGGTACACATTGGAGGATGATAATGGTAGGTGTGAGTGATATTAATATCAATGTCCATTATCTTTTAATACATATAACAACAATAACATGGATTTTAAAATTTTACGCAATAAAAAAAAATGAAAATCCCCCGTACATCGCACGGGTAAAAAATACTAGTTACAATAAATAATTAAATATAATAAAATGAGTAAACATGTAAAATACAGACACCTAGTGCTAACTAAAATCAAAAAATCCAAATTTAGGTTAAGAGTTGATGGTTGCTTTTAGAGATGACAATTTCCATTTGAAGATGGGGATCCCTGTGGGGACTGCATTGGATTCAATTTAAGGCGTGGCTTTGGTTGAAGGCCACGAATTCCTCTTTTGGAGCATCTATGTTTGAATGGATTGAAAATCCTTGGGTCTGCATTGAAATGCTGTAGTTCCTAATAGATGGTTATAATCATGAATTTCCGGATCTGGTTGGCTGTTTGCAGGGTGTAGCTCATACTAATTTCTCGTTGGGTGTGATTATTTAGCCTTAGATCTGCTATCTTGCCTTGCTGGATTAATCCTTTTTGTGAAGAATTGGAAGCTATATTTAACTCAGACAGCTTGGAGTGGAAATTGATGCTTTTGACTTAGGCTTGATTTATTTTTCCTACCGTTGGGGTTCTTGGAGCCCACCAATAGTCTTTTGTGGCTTTGTACTCTTTTTCCTTCCATGGCTTTTATCCCTAAGACGTTTTACCTTGGAAGGTTTTAATGAGACATTATCCCTTTAGACTATCCTTCAAGATCGCGGGGCCTTATTAGAAGCTGGGGTTGGCATCAATATATTTTGTATTCTTTCTCTTTATTTGTAATTATACCTTGTTCTTTTTTTCTGAACCTCCCTTTTGTATTGGGTTGAAGTACCACTTGTACTTCCATTCAATATATTATTCATGGCTTATCAAAAAAAAAAAACTTGGGGAATTTTTCACCATGGAGACGGGGATGGGGACGAAAATTCCTCCGTTAAGAATTTGGGGACGGAGATGAGGATCACTCTCCCTGCCCTGCGGAGTCTTCGCTCCGTATATATAAGTTAAAATATAATAACACACTTACAAATATTCAATTACTTACAATATAGACTTCACTTTTTGGATGAGTTAAATGCTCGAGATAATATTTTGGGTGTTGGAGTTCATATATTTTTATGAGTTGAATGTTATACTTTACGTTTCAAATTGTCTATTTTGTAGATTTCACACATTGTATGATGAATTTTATTTAAATTTTATCATATATTTATATTGAATTTGACGTAATTGCACTGTCACTTGTGGCATTTAAATTTATTGCATGCACAAACTTGTGTATTTTATGTACTTGATTTAAATTTTTAATGACATGTTAGAGATTCCTGTGGAGACGAGTGGGGAAATGGGGAACGGGGATGGGATGAAAATGTCCCCCACTGCGGGGAATGAGATGGGGGTGGAGGACAAAAAGGAGACGTGCGTGGGTGCCATCCCTAGTTGCTCTATCCATATAAATGTTATCTATATCATATTTCTTGCCGATGTGAGACTTCTAACCCACAATCTCACGTCCAGAGCTGGACATCTGGAACATGAAGTTTGCAGGATTGGACATCTGCAGGGTGACCTAAATATGGGAAGTCTCCCCCATCAAACGAATTTAAAATAGACTATGATACCGTAATAAATTTGGGAGGCTTAACTCAACCAAGAAACTAATTCATGAGTAGAGAGTTGTTATACCCTTAAAAAAACTTTCTATGTCATATTTCTAGGCAATGTGAAATTTCTAACACATACCCCCATTTGTTTTTCAAAATAACACTATAATTAAACATTTAGCTTCATTCTTATCTAAAACTTACATTTCACTCCAATCATAATTTAAAAATAAAATAAAATCAGTTTCATTTTTTTTTCTCAACTATATAGACACTTCACCTTACTTACCTTTAACAACATTCAAAAGATGCTAACACATTTTTATTTAAGTCAAAGTTAATTAATTTAAATACAAGCAAAAATATAACAAAAAATTCTTGCAAATGTTTATAAATATCTTAAACTTAGATAAGAATAAAATAATTATATTTTATATTTATTTTTCATTATGGTAAAAATATTTCTAAGATATAGTAAACTTTGTTTATTAATTACAAATAAAATATATTAAAAATAAAATAGCTTCAAGTAAAGTACAGCCAAAGTATTTATTAAATATCTTAATTTTTTCATATAAAATAAAATAACTAAATTTATATTTACTAAGGTAAAAATATTTTTTAGATTATTAACTTGTTTGTCATTTTAAATAAAATATTAATAAAGAAAAATAGATTCAAATAAAATATAGCAAGATCTTTGTGTTTTGTGGCTGTTTTGTTGGTGTGTTTGTTTGTTTTAGGTTATTAGGGCTTGGTTTTCTGCTGGTGTTTTTGGGGCTTTTATATTGTGTTTCTGGTTTTGACGGGTAAGCAGTTACTCTTTAGATTTATGGCATTGTTTTTTTCTTTTTCTTTTCTTTAGAGGTGGTCGATTGATGTACTCTTTCCTATTCCCCATCTATCTATCTATCTATCTATCTATCTATCTATACTATATATAAAAGCAAAGTTTCTGCAGCCTTGAGGGCAATTTGGTACTTCAATATTTTATTGTACTATACTTAAAATTTTAATATGGTTATTTTGGTAAAAATACTAATTATTTCTCCTTGATTCAATCATAGCCGCTAGTTCCTTTTTACAATCTTCCTATCTTTTTGGCTTCTCAAACGTATCCGCTCGCTCTTTTCGTTTTCTCCATTCTCTTTCGCACGGTTTGGTTTCAGTTCTGTTTTCGCCTTCAATTTATTCTCTGCCTCCTACCTCATTTTGTTCCTCTGTTGCTGTTGTTCACTAGATTTGGGTCTGCCGCCGATGATGACCGCTGCTTCCGCCTTGGATTTGTGGCTTCACCGCTGCGGTGCGCCTTGGCTGGGTTCATCATGGTGTTAGGTTTCTTAATCAGCAGCTCTTTGATTGTTCTTCTTTCTATATTTCATTTGTTCATCTCAATCAACCTTATTATGTGATTTTGGGTCTCATCTTCTCTTTCATTTTTAATTTACTTGCAGTTCTGCTATGAAGAGGACGAATTTGAGGGACTTGATTCATTTGAACTGACGCCTATGCTCGCATTTTTGGGGCTAGAAATGAATTGATGTTTATTGTAAGAATCGTTTTCTTTTTTCTTCCTTTCATCTTTTCAGTTCGCCATTCTGATTTCACCATATCTCTTCTTCAGTTCTTATCAATCATTATCTTCTACTCCGGTAAGAACCCTTATCAAAGTTTGTTCTGTTCTCACTACCTTTTCTTCTTTGCAGATATTTTGTCTGTAATCGCATCTGTTTGCTGCTTGGTATTCTGTAAATGCTTCTCCTGGATTATCCCATTTGCATTGTTTTGGATTCTCTCTAATTCTACATGCTTGGAAGAACAAGTAGTTAATTTAGGTGTTGAATCTTATCTTGGTTTTTTCAATTGATACCATCATATTTTTCAACAGTGATGCGATTAGAGTAAATGAAACTCCTATACTTTATCATTTTTTTCTCATTATGCTTGCACATGCTCTTGACTTGCTTTCTGCTATGATTCCTATATTCATTAATATGCTTTCAGGAAATGTTAATATACATCATACAATAAGGCCTTAGTAGAGAGTGGAATGGAGGAAAGTGCTACCATGAATTTATGAGTCGTATCACTGCCAAGAATGGTTATTTATTTTCAAGTTAGAGGGAAGAAAAATAGGAATCACACATGTTGTTGGATTTTTATTTTGGTTTTGACATTCATATTAAGCATATGCATGATGCCTCCGAATTCTAACATAGTGATGAAGCTAATGAATGAAAGATTAAAATAAGTACATGATAGTGATAGTAGCTTCTTGGTTTTAATTGAATATGTTTTGTTTATTTTTATTTTTGCAATTCCAAGGATCAAGTCTCAAATCTGAATGCTAACCTGACAGTTGTAAGGTTTTGGATTCTCTGATTCTTCATGCTTGGTAGAATGAGTAGGAAATTAAGGTGGTGAATCTTATCTTGGAGTCTTAAATTGATGTCACAACCAGCCATATTTTTCAACAGTGTGATTCAAGTGGATCATCTTATCCAAACTAAAGACATGTTCTCAGGAACGAACAAAGTAGGAGAAACGAAGAAGATAAATGAGAGTGGATCATACTTCTTTTTACTTTTTTTTCACCTTTTCTATTTATTTCCTCTTTCACTCCCATTCCATGTTATGTTATTTTTTTGGCCTTCTTTAGAGTTTTGTTTTTCAGCCCCTATGCATTCCCAAGACTATTCACAAGTACAATGATTATAAGGATGTTGATTTTCCTATTTACTGATTATATGAATAAGAATTATGTGAACACAGAGAGAATACTGGGACAAATAAATGCTAAAATGAGTGAGAATTATGCTAATAAGAATTATGTTGGTTTTCACATTAGTCAAGTAAGCTTTATCTCTTTTTCTTCTTATGTATTTGTCTTTGTTCTACTACTACATGCAAAATTATTAACTTTGCAGATTTTGAGTAAATCCTAATATTTTGATTATGATTACTTCCTAACTGCACATACTTTGGGTTTGTGACTGAAGAAACTGATTTAAATAGATATATGTGCTGTCATGCTCCCACTGCATGCAAGTACAAGGCTGGAAAAAACTGATGAGTACTTACTTCATTTGGTGAGTTTTATTTCCACTTGGTGGCTCTTTCACATATTTTGTGGATTTACGGTAGTTTCTATTTAATTCAATTAGCCAACCGATGGTCACAACATCCTTACTATTTGGCTGAACTTTTTTTTGCAGTGTTTGTGCAGCTATACTCCCTACTTCGACCAGCTGTTGACATAGCATAAATATTTCTGATAAGATAGGGGAATAGAATAATGGATAATTATTATTGATACTGCAGAGATGAAGAATCTCTACTGGAAATAATACAATACAGCAGGAGTTCGAGAGCCTGTTCTCTCCATACTACCACACACTTATAATTTCCTGGACCACCATCTAATAGGCTACATCTATTATTTATACAACTGCATAGTGCAGTTTCTATTTTGAATTCAAACTGACATACACACATAATAACTGCTAACTCCTAATAACTACAGACTGGTAACTGCCCCTATCCATCTGTCAAATTCGTATTTCCCCTCTCTCCTTGCTGTTTTGGCTGCTCAGCAGTCTCCATGGCCACAGTAGAGGCTGCGCCACCCCCCATGGTGGTTCCAGACCTGAAATTCTTCTTTTTCCGGCGATAAACTTGGATCAAAGGAGGTTTAATCTTATCAATACCCCCCCCTTGAAGATTCACCTTGTCCTCAAGGTGAAAGTCTGGAAAGGCTTCATGAATGCGGGCCACCGACTTCCAACTATTCTCACAAGAAGGAAGATTCTGCCAGGAAATCAGAACCTCAACATTACCAGGAGAATCTTCACGAACATTGAGAACCGATTCGGGATAAACTTGCAACTCGTGATCTTCAGATAGCATTGGAGGCAAGGGCTGAGATTGAAACGAATCACCAATGGCTTTCTTAAGAAGAGAGACATGGAACACCGGATGAATTCTGCTATGGGAAGGAAGGTCTAATTTATAAGCTACAGCTCCAACTTTGGTTAACACTTGGAATGGCCCATAGAATCGTGGACTGAGTTTCTGATTAACTCGTTGAGCCAAAGATCGCCTTCTATAAGGCTGCAACTTCAAGAAGACCCAATCGCCAGCTTCAAATTCCACTTGTCTTCTATGTTTGTTGGCATATGTACGCATGATATCCTGAGACTTAAGCAAGTTGTCCCGCAAATCTGCCAACAATTCGTCCCGGTCCTTAGAAAGTTTATTAACCTCATCTAACTTGGAAGGAATGGTCGAACCTTTGAAAAGAAGAGGAGGATCCTGCCCATACAAGGCTTGAAAAGGTGACATTTTGCTGGAAGCATTATAATTAGTATTAAACCAGAATTCAGCCCATGGAAGACAAGAAACCCATTTTTTGGGTTTGGAACCAGTAAGACAGCGCAAGTACACCTCCAAGCACCGGTTGACAACTTCGGTTTGGCCATCAGTTTGGGGATGATAAGCAGAACTAAATTTCAATTGAGTACCTGCTGCTCGGAAAAGTGCCTTCCAAAAATTGCTCAAGAAAAGGGGATCTCGATCAGATACAATGGAGGAAGGAAAACCATGTAGCCTGACAATTTCTTGAAGGAATACAGCAGCAACCTCAGTAGCTGTATAGGGATGACCCAAGGCCAAGAAATGTGCATATTTTGTAAGACGATCAACTACTACCAGAATGGTGTCTTTCCCCATGGATTTAGGTAAACCAGTGACAAAATCCATGGAAATATCTGTCCAAACTTGAGTAGGAACGGGTAAAGGTTGCAATAAGCCTGCCGGAGTTAAATTATCACTTTTGTTCCTTTGGCAAACATCGCAAGCAACCACATAGTTCTTGATGTCAGATTTCATGCCGTCCCAATAAACCAAGTTGGCTACCCTTTTGTATGTTCTGAAGATTCCGGAATGCCCTCCCATCAATGAAGAATGAAACTCTTTCAAGATGACTGGTATACGGGAGGAAGTCTTGGATAAAACCAATCTACCTTTAAAGAATAGTTTCTGATCACGCAAGACATAACCGGAATGAGAAGTAGGGTCCAGAATCAAGTCTTGAATAATTTTCTGCAACTTGTCATCTTTATTGACTTCTTCCACCCATTCTTCAAAATCATGAATTTGTAAGATAGAAATGGCGCAATAAGAACTCCGCCGGGATAAGGCATCAGCAGCAGAATTGTCTTTACCCGGTTTGTACTGAATATCAAAGTCAAACCCAGCCAACTTAGAAACCCACTTGAATTGTTCTTCACCTAACATGCGTTGATCTGCCAAAAACTTCAAACTTTTCTGATCAGTTCGGATTATAAAATGATGACCCAACAAGTAATGGCGCCATTTTTGGACAGCTTTGACAACCGCCATCAGTTCGCGATCATAGACTGATTTCCTTTGATTCCGATCAGATAAAGTTGTACTCCAAAAAGCCAAAGGGCGACCTTCCTGCAATAAAACAGCACCCAAACCTGTACCTGAAGCGTCAGTCTCTAAAACAAAAGGCTTGGTAAAATCAGGAACAGCCAGCATAGGAAGAGTAGTCATGGCATTCTTTAATTGTTCAAAAGCAGCATGAGCATCAGAACTCCATTGAAAAGCATCTTTCTTCAATAAATTAGTCAAAGGTTTCGCAATCTTCCCATAATTCTGTACAAAACGGCGGTAATAACCTGTTAGTCCAAGAAAACCCCTTAAACTTTTGATGTCCTTGGGAGTAGGCCACAACCACATAGCCTGTAATTTCTTTGGATCAGCAGAAACTCCACCTGCAGAAATGATGTGACCCAAATACTCCAAAGTCTCTTGGCCAAAAGTGCATTTCTTCCCATTGACTTTCAAATCATGTTGTTGTAATAGAGATAAAACAGTGTGCAAATGTTGGATATGATCTTCCATGGAGAGGCTATAGATCAAAATATCATCGAAGAAAACTAATACAAACTTGCGGAGAAGGGGCCTCAAAACTTCATTCATTAAAGATTGAAAAGAAGAGGGTGCATTAGTGAGACCAAAAGGAAGTACCAGAAATTCGTAATGACCTTCATGAGTTCTGAATGCAGTTTTTTCAATGTCACCTTCCTTCATTCTGATTTGGTGATAACCGGAACGCAAATCCAGCTTTGAAAAGATCCGTGCCCCTCCTATTTCATCCAACAATTCATCAATGACTGGAATTGGAAATTTGTCTGGCACGGTGATCTTGTTTAAAGCCTGATAATCAACACAAAACCGCCAACTACCATCTTTCTTTCGAACCAGAATTATGGGGCTGGAGAAGGGACTTGTAGATGGACGAATAATGCCGGCATCTAACATTTCAGCAACCAATTTCTCAATTTCGTTTTTCTGGTAATGTGGATATCTATAAGGTCTTAAGTTAGGAATTTGCGCCCCTTCCTTGAGATGAATCGCATGATCTTGCCGACGGTGAGGTGGTAATCCTTCCGGCGGTTCAAAGATGGAAGGAAATTGGTGGAGAATGGAAACTAAATCTGCTGGAACATTAGCCCTCCAATCTGTTTCTGCTTGAATTTGTTGAAAATCAATGAGAAATCCCTCACCATGTTGCAAAGCCTTGAGTAAGGAATTTAAAGAAGCATCCTTCTTGCATAATTCAGGATCCCCTTGGAGTGACAACTTCTGGCCATTCATAGTAAACCGCAAAGTCAACTGTTCAAAGTTAGCTCTAATGTCACCAAGACTTGCTAACCATTCTAGGCCCAATACAATGTCCACTCCGCCAAGGCCAAACAAATAAAATTGTTGATTGACCGGCACATTGTGTAACAGCAAAGACATGTCCTTACAAACACCCTTGCATGGTATCTTATGACCATCCCCTACTTCAACTACATAAGATGGAGTATCCTCAACCTTCAAGTGCAATTCCTGTACTAACGCCTTGGAAATGAAATTATGAGTTGCTCCACAATCAACTAACACCACAACTTTGTGATCTTCAATAGTTCCCCAAACCTTGAAAGACCTTCTAGAAGTGAATCCAACAATACTATTCAAGGATAAATGTGGGACAGGTTCCGTTTCGGGGTGACAATCTGGATCATCTTCTGGTTCAGAATCGCCAGTCTCTTCCATCAGCATAACTCGAAATTGTTTGTTCTTGCACACATGGTTAGGCCCAAATTTTTCATCACAGCGAAAACATTCTCCTTTCCGGATCTTCTCCTGGTAATCAGCATCAGAAAGTCTACGGTAATTACCCGGTCGATTTCTTTGAAATGGTTTTTCCACAGAGACACTACCAGAATAAGATGAAGATGGTGTGTAACTTTTGCCTCCACTCTTCTGTGTAGTATCAACTGTGACAGTTCGAGAAATTGATGGTGACTTATAAGAATTACTGAACCTTGAACCAGAAGTTGAATTTGGATGAACCTTACTAACTGCAAGATTTTTCTGCTCAATCATTAAAACCTTTTGGACCATGATGGATAAGGTTGTTGGTTCATAAAGTTTAATTTCTGCACCTATGTCCTCCTTCAAACCATTCACAAAGATATCCATTAAGTGTGTTTCATCAATGTCTTTCAACATGCCGGCAAATTTCTCAAATTGTTCCACAAATTCCGCCACCGAATCTTCTTGCTTAAGGGCTAGTAAAGCAGCAAAGGGATTGAGAGTACTTGAAACTTGGAACCTCTTCAGAATTGCCAACTTAAAAGTGTCCCAGTCTGCGTGAGGATGACAACCTTCCCACCATTGAAACCATGACAGAGCTTTTCCATCCAGTGAACCGAATTTATTACAGAATATTTATGGAAGTACTGGTGTTCGAGAGCCAGTTCTCCCTACAAATTCTGGAATTTTGAGAGTCCAGTCTCTCCTTATGACAACCACCCAATTTCTGAATGTCTAAACTAACAGCCACAACTCCTATTTATAACTAGAAATTTAATAACCACCCCTAGGCAGTTTTGATAGAACATAACTAACATAAACTGATGTAAATAACTAACCCAATAACTACCCCAACAAATAATCAAATAATAACTTTCTAACTGCTACTGTTCACGAGCACTGTTCATGCGCACTGTTCATCCTATCAATACCCCGCCCTAAAAGATCCACCTTGTCCTCAAGGTGGGAAGTAGGCAATGCTCCTTCAATGTAGGTTGGCTGCTCCAAATGTTCTGCAGTTTTAATCAGTACTTCTGGAGTTTGACTCTGAAAAATACCTCCTCCTGGATCCCACTGTTTGAAGTTGGTCAAACCACTTAACGCAGCCCATTTTGTTCCTGTCTTCCCCTCTTTCAACAAGATCATCTCTGCAGATGCCAAGTGTTGCAGTCTGTTCAATGCCTGTGGTGGAAGATGCTTGATCCTTGAAAGACATTTGACCCACATACCATTCCTCTGTCTTGGCTCCCCTTCTTTATTCAGAGACTTGCGTCTCTTCATCGTCTTCGGTTGTTGATGGATCTTTCGATGCTTTCTCCACCGGGGTCCAAGACTCACTCCATCACCTCTTCTTACAACCTCTGCTTCAAGATTGGGTCTTTGCATCTCAAAGGTTAAGGATTTCTCCGCCTCTACTGTGGTCTCTATCATCTCTGATTTTGATTCTACTAAATGGCCTTCTCTTGCATTCTCCAAGACTTCATTTATCCTTGGGCTTTCTTCCTCTCTAGAATCTTTAACATATACTGGTATGTCAGGATCCATTTCTGGTTGGAATTTCTTCAGTAAAGCCTTCACAAAATCCCACCATTTTGCATTCTGGTTTCTTCTTTTCCAGAAATACCACCAGAAGAAAGCATCTCCCGTCAAAGCCATCTCAGCCTCCGAGAACTTCTTCTCTTCAGCCATTTCCATGGCCTCACAGTGCTGCTCCACTTTGATCAACCACCAGTAAGCCTCTTTACCATCAAAGGTTGGAAACGCCTTACCTTCCCTTTTCTTAATTGTTGTCTTCTTCTCCATTTCTTCACGATTCAATTGCACCACAGCACCTGGATGGTGCTCTGATACCAAAATGATAAGATAGGGGAATAGAATAATGGATAATTATTATTGATACTGCAGAGATGAAGAATCTCTACTGGAAATAATACAATACAGCAGGAGTTCGAGAGCCTGTTCTCTCCATACTACCACACACTTATAATTTCCTGGACCACCATCTAATAGGCTACATCTATTATTTATACAACTGCATAGTGCAGTTTCTATTTTGAATTCAAACTGACATACACACATAATAACTGCCAACTCCTAATAACTACAGACTGGTAACTGCCCCTATCCATCTGTCAAATTCGTATTTCCCCTCTCTCCTTGCTGTTTTGGCTGCTCAGCAGTCTCCATGGCCACAGTAGAGGCTGCGCCACCCCCCATGGTGGTTCCAGACCTGAAATTCTTCTTTTTCCGGCGATAAACTTGGATCAAAGGAGGTTTAATCTTATCAATTTCTTTGGCTCATAATGACCCTTTTTCACTTAATCTTTTTATTTTATTCTGAGGTTACCATTTACAACAATTTTCTCTTTCATAACTCCTTTTGTTTCCGTTTTTCTACAACCTGGAAGAGGGTTTAGTAAATAGTATTTGTGAAGAGGAAAGGTGACAATATTTAGAAGTGATCATTTATGTACTTATGGCATAATCTAGACCCATTTGATTGCATACTAGACCCATTTGAAGACAAGTTACAAGTAATTCTGATCTCATGTTAGACAGCTCCAAATCCACATTGACTAATTTTATTATCCAAACTGAAGTTGCTTTGCTTATTTCATTGATGCTGTATTGTTCATGACTATGAGCAGCCTCACTTGAGGAGCTTACAATGATAGATAATCTCATTTAGCTCAACTTCTTAATTATTTTCCTGTTGCATTAAATATCAGAGCAAATCAACAACTTTCTCCTTTCTGTTTTTCTTTTAATCTTTCCTCTGCATACACTCTTCAGATTTCACTGCCATATGATGGTTAAATGGTCAAGTTCTCAGTTAATGTTTTGGAAGTTAATAGTGTAACCTCTAAAATCTTTGAACTGAGTCTCATTGTTGATTGAACTTCATGGTTGTTTCTCTTATTTGGAGTTTTTGGCTTGATGATTTGATTTGTGTCAATTTGCCTTTTTTTTTTTAATTCTGGGTGAGGTTGGATTAACTCTTCCCGAGTAGTATTTGACAATTATACTACTTGCAGGTGCATTTGTTGGATGTTCATTTTAAGGCAATACTGTCATGAAAACTGACTTAGGGAAGGATGTAAACTGACTCTGGCAGTACTGTTCATTCTTTGGGTTATTATTCTATTAAATGTGTGGTTACTCTTGATATTTGTTTTTCTTATTCAGAAGCTACAAGAATGGATTTGTGTGGCATGATCTCTGCGAAGATGATAAATCTTTACCAGCCCATGGAAATAAGAATGTCCTCCAAGGCTCTGAGCTCTTTGACAAATCCAACTCAGTTAAAAAAATATCATTTATAAGTTGTTGTGGCCAGCTTCTTTTAGGAGTCATGGCCAAGCTTCGAGTGATTCAATTTGAATTGTGCAGTAGCTCAGCTGATAAAAACATAGGCATTTGGAAGATATAGGCTTTTGGAAGCTTTGTAAGTTCAAATCGTACTGCTGTACATATACTACCAATGTACAGGTCTGAGAATATAACCAAAAATAACAGTCAATAAACATAGGGTTCTTTGACTGGGAATATAGCACAAAATCGGAATCAGGTTTGCAATATACTGATGTACATATACTACCAATGTATCCCAAATGTGTATCCTGGAAGCTTAGAAGGGGACTTTTGATTATCTTAGATCCCAAGTGTGTATCCCTGACTCATGTTGAAATTAAAAAAATTGTTAATTCAATTTATGTCAGTATTTGAAATATTGATTTTATGACTTTGACAAAAAAATTAGAACCTGTCGTGACCGTTAAAATAATTATTATTACACTTAATAATAGTGGAAAGTTATTATTACTAATTAATAATAAATTATTTAAATAAGCAAGGCATTAATTGTTTTGGAAATTATGGGGTTTACACCAAAATTTAAATACTCTATAGTGCATAGTTATTAGGAATTGAAGCAGGACTTACTGTCTTAATAAGCAAGACATTTATTTTGAAGCAAGACAATAAAAAATACATTGATGGAGTAATAGAAGCTTTGCATTACTTAAAAGTATTTTTACTACTTTGTTGTCCTTCATGGGGCAGAATTTGTTTGAAAAAAAAACCTTAAACTAGAAAATAAAGACTTCTCATGCAACATAGTGTTGAGAATATTTTTAATCTAAGCTCATTAATAAAAGACAAAAACCACAAGCAAATACAATATTGTGCTTCTGCAAAATAAAAAAACAAACACATTCATAAAAAAAAAACTTACAAATTTATATTTTTATATCTTTTTTTTTTAAATCCTAAATTTTCTTTCAATAAGCATAAAAATAATAAAGTTTTAGAAAAACATCATACAATAAACAAAAATGAATATCCCGGGTCACATAATTTCTTATATAAAAAATAAATTTTGTTTCTTTAATACAAAAATTATCTTTAAAAATAATATAGATATCACATAAACAACAAAAATGAACATCCCCGTGCATCGCACGGGTAAAAAATACTAGTTATATATATACACACATATGTATATTTTATTTTTGACAACAAATTAAAAGAATTTATTAATAGAAAAAGTTACATGAGAACAACTCTCTCATGAAATATGACATACATAACCAAATTCCTTAAGAGGCCTGACTTAGAGAAAGTTTCTCATTAAAACTGTTTTAGAAAAAATCCAATGAGATGAAAACTTATAGAAAAAGAAAACAGAGTACAATAATCCCAAGCCAATAAACTGCCTCCAAGAAGTCTTACAAACCAAAGATGACAAAACCAAATACAATTAGGCCTTCCGCTGATAGTCCAACAACACTGCAAAAATCCTTTTCTCACAAAAAAAATAATTATAAAATATCCTTCAAATAAATATTTATAAATATTTTTCTTTAAACAAAAGTTGATGTGTGATATTGGTCCCCAATATAAATTTTAGAAAATTCGATCCCCCAAGTTTTAAAATTGTTCGAATTTAGTGCCCTATTAATTTTTATTTGACTTATATCAAATTCTAATTCTTGAAGTAAAATTTTCATAAATTGATTTCAATTAAATCATTGTAAATTTTATTCTTGAAGTCTTGGACAACTCCTCCTTATGAGATTCTCCAATTTTTTTAGAAAGGCTAGTTATGTTTCTTATTTCCTTGATTTCCAAACTAAAAAAAAATTGTAAATTTTGTACTACTCAAAACTCACCAATAAATTTAACGTAAATTAAAAAAGCTTAAGTATGTTTGAGGTCCTTAATTTTGTAAGATGATTAAATTGGGTCTCTGAAAACAAGCTTTTAAATATTATCCTTAAAATAAATTTGTATCATTAAATTTGACCAATTGGTTGTCAGGGTGTTGAGTGTAATCAGATGAGGGTGGATCACGTTAACTTGTTAGAATCAATTTGTCCCTATAAAAATTTTAAATCATATAATCATTCCTCTTTCAATTCCATCTTATCCCTCCTCCTCAATTTTCATCTTCCTCCGCAACTCAAATCCAAAAATTCAAATCACTATAATCTCAGAATCAAGAAATAAAAAACCGTTAATTTCATACTTAAATAAAGCATTATTCTCTTAAAACTTAATATAATCCGTTAATTTATCCTCTAGAATTTCCCCTCAGATTATTAAGCTGATCCCTTAAAAAAGTATAATTGATTTAGTTTTTTTTGACGGAATACTTTTTTAACTTAAAAATAATTAAATCCAGTTATATATATATATATATATATATATATATATATTGCAGAGAAATCCAGTTATATTTTAAAAACAAAAGTTACTTAATTTATTTACTTGACTATGGATAAGAAATCGAAAATTACCTAATCTACTCGAAAATTGACAATCAGAGCATGTTCACCGACAGACAATACAATCGCGCGTGAGAAGGGAGCGGATATCACGAATCACTGTCTTATCAGTGCCTACGCACACACTCTCTCTCTCTCTCTCTTGTTCTATATAATAGTAATAATTATATTCCCAAATCTCCAAAATTGAAGGGAGAGAATAATCTAGAGAGAGAAACAGCACACACACACACAGAAAGGGACAATCATACTATAATTATAGAGAAATTAACCTGCGTGCCATCAAATTGAAGGCAAGGAAGAAGAGAAACATTCAAAGGGTCTTTGTGAGAGAGAAAACAATTATTCAAGGATTTGAAAACCATTGACTCAATTGTAAGTAAGCTCTGCTAGCTATTTTTTTATTGACTATTATTACTGTTGAATCAAGACATGTTTTTTGTTTTTAGTTTTGTCAATACACATGTGAAAACATATAATATTTGTCTGTCCTTTTCTCTTCTACAGATCCTAGAAAAGAGAGAGATAGAGTCCGTGGAAGGATCTCAGAAGTCAGAATTAAAAGGTATCATTGTCTCCTTATTGGGTGAGTTCGTTTCAATGTAATCTCACCTTTTACCTTTCTCTATTTCTTTATCACTGTCTCAGTCAACCTGGTCTTTTTGCTCATTGGATTTGGTATGATACATATGAAAAGTATGTGATTTTTTTGTTTTTGTCGTTTTTCACAAAAAGTTGTCTTTGTCTTATGAAAATTCTCCTCGTTTTGAATTAGGATTTCATGATTTAAAGAAATTTTAATTCAAAAAGTGTATAAAAAAAGAGAGAAAAGATAGTTGAAAATAAGATGTAATAGAAAAAAGATTCTCTAAATCACTATAAATAAATATGAGACAAATCATAGCTAAAGCGGTCTTATAGTTTTGAAGATGTCTTAGGAAAAAGCACGACAAACCAAAGAGAAAATGGTTATAAATGCATAATATGTAACAAGTGATAATGTTACACAAAGGTAAAATTATAAATTGATGAAGAAGTGAATTATTTTTCTAATTATTCGTGACTGTGTGCATGAGAAAACAGGCGTAGTTTTTCTTGTCGTGTTCATCCTTAACTTGAGAGTTAAAAACATGCCTCATGCATGTAGCGTTGACATGTGAGCAGTTTGTCTTTTATACATAAATAATATATTTACATCTGACGCAATCGGTTTTAAGAGTCAAAAGTCAAGCAAAGAATCCAAAACTTGACAATATTGATAGTGACACTTTGGAAAACAACTAAAGATCATATAGAAACTTTGGGAAAATGGTCCATCAACGTTTTAACTTTTATAGGGTTTAAGTGTTTTGTTAGCAGCAACAGTGAGAAGAGAGTGGTGGTGGGGTGCTAGAGTTTTGGGTGCTATCTCACTCTCTGTACTGTTATGTTGTTGTTTTCTTCTATTTTGATTCTGATTTTGATTTTTGCATTTTGTTGTTTATCCGTGTTGCCAATGGGACTAGTATGCAGCAAAGCAAAATGGAGGGCAACAAAGAGATGGGTCTCATTGGAGAAAATTTTGATTCTGGTTTGATGGGAGGGGCGAGGGATGATGAGTATGAAAGCAGGTCTGGAAGTGACAATTTTGATGTCGCATCAGGTGATGATCAAGATGCAGGTGATGACCAGCCACCACAGAAGAAGAAAAAGAAATATCATAGACATACTCCTCAACAAATTCACGAGCTTGAAACGTAAGACTATGAAATTTTGCTATTTTCGTATTATCATTGACATGTTTGCTAGAGCTGATCATTTTGGCTTTTGTCCCGAGTTGTTTTTAGTTTCTTCAAGGGGTGTCCTCATCCTGATGAGAAGCAAAGATCAGATCTTAGTAAGACACTAGGGTTAGAGAACAAAAAAGTCAAGTTCTGGTTTCAGAATAGGAGAACCCAAATGAAGGTAAGCTTTAATGTTATTAGTGTTCGTGCACTTGTTTTTTAGTTTGTTATGTAATTTGGAAGCTTAACTAAATCACTTTTTTCTTTAATCAGACACAACTAGAACGTCAAGAAAACATGATTCTTAAGCAAGAAAATGAAAAGCTCCGAGCAGAGAACAATATGATGCAGGAAGCTATATCAAATCCATCATGCAACACTTGTGGTGGCCCTGCCATTCTTGGTCAAATTTCATTGGAGGGGCACCAAATTAGAATTGAGAATGCTCGACTGAAAGATGAATTGAATCGGACGGGTGCCTTAGTAAGCAAGTTCTTGGGCCGGCCCCTCTCTTCATTGGGCTCTCCCATGGCTCTCTCAACCCCAAATTTCGGTCTAGAAATTGGTTTTGGAAAAAATGGGGTTGCTGATACAAGCAATTTTAGCATGTCCTTGCCAGCGGGACTTGACATGGGAGATGGAGTTTTTGGCGCTCCACCAGCCACACTTTCTGGGACTAGATCACCAATGGGAATGATGGGAAATGAAGCCCAGGTTGAGGGATCTACGCTTACGCATCTTGCATTAGCTGCTATGGATGAATTAATTAAGATGGCTCAGATAGATAGCCCTCTTTGGATTAAGAGTTCAAGTGGGGGGCAGGAAGTGCTGAACCAAGAGGAGTATGCAAAGATTTGTTCTCCTTATACCGGTTCAAAACCCGCTGGTTATGTAACTGAAGTTTCAAGAGAAACTAGGGTAGTAATGATCAACAGTTTGGCCCTGGTGGACACATTTATGGATGCGGTATGATAGCCAATTGGAAACAAATTAAATTCTCTCAATTGTAAAAAAATTGTCCATATCAAGTTTCACTATCTCACCCTTGATTTTTGTGTAGTTAATAATTGAAAAGTAAAATGATTAGACAGTGAAAGTTGACATGATGAAGTCCTAGCGAACTTCTTATATACTCTTGCATGAATAATTTGATGTGGTTGCCTATAATTATCATAATTTAGCCTTGAGTATTCATGAATAATTATTTATTTGTATCTACAGGATCGATGGTTACAGATGTTTCCATCTATGATTACTAGAGCTGTCACCATGGATGCGATATCTAGTGACACGGCCGGAACTGGAGCTTTGCAATTGGTATGCTTCTATGCTCAATTATTTAGTTTTGCTTGATATGCTATTAGCTTGAGTTGACTAGGATTAATTACTGCTTTTTCAGATGCATGCTGAGCTACAATTGCCTTCTCCACTAGTCCCGGTTCGCCAATTGAATTTCCTCCGGTTTTGCAAGCAGCACAGAGAAGGTGTGTGGGTTGTTGTTGATGTATCAGTTGACTTTGGTCGCAATGCCGCCAATTCGAATCCTTTCATGAACTGTAGGAGGCTTCCTTCTGGATGTGTTGTGCAGGATACACCCGAAGGCATGTCCAAGGTAGGTGCTGCTTTAAATTGCTTTAAGCACTTATTTAATAGTTTGAAGACTTCATGTTTCATGATTTATGTTTGGCATCTTAGTATTCTGAGGTGCACAAAAAGTTTAAAGTCTTGGGATTTTCAGCCTTTCCTATGTAAATAATTTAGTTGATCTTTCCATTTCTGTATGAGTGCATATTCTTTTCTGTATCCAAGACTGTAAGGAACTAAATCCAGCCCAATCCCATAATTTAACTGTGCCAGGTTATGACAATTTGTGTCAATTGATCATTCAACCAGCCCTACATTTTTATCATATTAAAAAATGTATAAATTGTGATTTATAGGTTTTTGTTTTCCACTTATTTATTTCAACGTGAATACTTTGTTATCAAGTGTTGTCTATGGTTACTTTATGGAATAGACCTCTCTATAAATTTCATTGATCTTTAATTCTTGCAATATTTTGCTTCAACTTTTTTTCATGTGGATTTTAATGCTACCCTAATTTTACATTTGACGTATGTTTTGGTTATATTTGTAAAATTACGTGACTGATAAAATTGATTGTTGTTCTAGTTCTTGTGAAACATTTAAGATAACAGGATTTATGATAGCTTAATTAAATTTTTCTTATGATTGTATGGAATATGTTTTTTAATGAAGTTTCACTATTGCAGATTACTTGGGTTGATCATTCCCAATATGATGAAAATGTTATCCATCAAATGTATCGCCCTTTGGTGAATTCCGGCATTGGCTTTGGTGCTCATAGATGGGTCGCAACTCTTCAAAGACAGTGTGAATGCCTTGCAATGCTCATGTCCCCTTCAATACCATCTGAGGTCTCCCCTGGTATGTGTCTATATATACATATATGTCACATTGGCACTGTCACATGCATATTGACAAACATGTCACATATTCATTCTTCCTTGTAGTAATAAACCAAGATGGTAGGAGAAGCATGCTGAGGCTGGCGCAACGCATGACAAATTCCTTCTGGTCGGGGGTCTGTCCCTCATCTGCCAGTAAGTGGGAAATTCTTCACATTGGTAACAATAACACAAGGTTTATGTCTCGGAAACATGTGGATTACTCTGGAGAGGCTACTAGCATTGTCCTTAGTGCTGCAACTTCTGTTTGGTTGCCGGTATCGCGACAAAGGGTGTTTGATTTTCTGCGTGATGGACAAAATAGAGGCAAATGGGACATCTTTTCTAGTGGTGTAACAAATCAGGAGATGCACCATGTTATCAAAGGGCAAGGACAAGGAAATTGTGTTTCTGTACTTGGAGCTAGTAATAATGTAAGTACAGTCATTTACATTAAGCACTTTTGTCATGAACCAATTAAGGTTAAGCTGTTATACGAAGATTTTTACCATTACGACTTTGATATATTCACTACCATTCTATTCAATTGCATGTGTTTCAACATAACATAACATCAGTGTTTCAATAACAAGTGTTCCATACTCATTTTCTAATCACATGAGAAGAAACAGATATGATAGACATGCGATGTGAAAGAAATGGATAGATAGAGATGAAAAATAAATAAATAAAATATCAACTTTAATTGTTATACAGTACCCATATAGTAGTTCCATTTATTGTCTATCTTTTTTTCTTCTATCATCTCGTATTATCATATGTTTTACATTTTTCCTTACTTTTTTCTCTATCTACCTCTCAGTGTCTTACTACATTACTCATCATATTATCTGCTTCTCTTATTTTTTTGTTGCCTTCCATTTGGAGTGTATACACCCCATTATAAGTGGTGCGATCAATATCATTCTCATGTAATTAAGTTATTTTGCATGTTTATTTCAAGTGTTCATAAGAATATCATCACCTTACCTTTAACATTTTTTTTAGGCTGCTAATGGCAATGATAGAAAATTATGGCTGCAAGATTCATGGACCGATACATCTGGTTCGATGATAGTGTATTCCTCCATCGACGTTCAGTCCTTTAACATTGTGGCAAGTGGTCAAGATTCTGCATATATTTCTCTATTTCCTTCTGGATTTTCCATTCTTCCAGATGGTCATTCAAACAACAATTGCGTTGGGACTTCAACCAATGGCAGCAACGGTGGCGCCGGCAACACCAATGCAGGTGGATGCTTGCTTACATTTGGGATACAAATGCAAAACAACCTCCCAACAACTATGCTTACAATGGAGTCCGTTGATACTATTAATAGGCACCTCTCAAGCACCATTCAAAAGATCAAGATGCACACGGAGTTGGGCATGAATGAAGCTTTCTTTGATTCAAGTGAAATTTAGTTATTTTTTCTTTTTCTTTTTCTTTTGAAAATGAAAAACTGAAAAAGGGTGATACATTTTTATGTATAGGGAATTCAAGTATGAAACTGGAATTTAGAGCATCACGATTTAGTTTTGTGAGTGGTATGAGTATTGACTTGTAGGTGGGAGTTACGTTCTTGGTTTCACCGCTTTTATTTGTCCAGTATGCTATTCATGTATGCATACCTTGCTTACAGCTAGCTGAAGTTAAATAGCAATGACTTTGTTGTTAGATGTATCTTATAGAATGCATTTTAGATTTTTAATTCTCATACTTTTTTACCTTTTTCATTGGATTAAAAAAAAGACTTAGCAGGTATATTTGTTATTAACACAATTTCTTTATTCTCCCATTTTCTTCCTATATAAGGGAGAATTCTTTTATGTGGTTTTCAACATTTTTACAATAGATTTTAGGGCATTGCATTGTACCCCTTTAAAATGGGAGAATTTTGAATCCTTCAATTCATTATTTAGAGTATAGAAGACTTCTCTTTCAAAAAAATAGAGTATAGAAGACTTCACTTACTTCGTGAAGGAAATGTTGTTGCTGATTATCTCACGCTCTAGAGTTGGCTAACCTCAAGGTGTTCATGACTATCTCACGCTCCCCATTTTTTAGACGGCTTTCAATCAGGCTGAAGATCAAATGAGCATTTATGATCAGGAGCTCAAGATTGTCATTGATGTCAAGGTTGTCAAGATTGACCACGTGACATGGAGCGGACCACAGCCCATGGAATTTTTTTTTTTGATAAGCCATGAAACAGCCCATGGAAATGACAGCTAGTTATGCTGCTGATGATCAGATCACGATTTGGTTTAGGTCAAGGTTCTATTAATTAATCATTACTAATCAACCTATATAAGCTTGATTAAGAGTGCTCCATATACATATATATGTGTGATCGATCCATATAATATCAATGGGTCTATATATATCTATCTATCTATCTATACTATATATAAAGGGAAAGTTTTTGCAGCCTGGAGGGTGACTTTGTCATTCAATATTTCATTGTACATCACTTTCAAATTAAGCATGGGTATTTATGTAAAAATGCTACATATTTCCCTTAGATTTGATCACATCACTTTCAAATTAAGCATGGGTATTTATGTAAAAATGCTACATATTTCCCTTAGATTTGATCAGGACCGTTGATTGCATCTGTAATGTTATTGGCATCCATCATATGTTAATGCCTCTTCCACTTCCCCATTCATCAGTTACACTTTCGCATAAATCTCTTGGGCTTCAACAATCTTCACACCATTCAATGAATTTAATTCATCCTCACATGAGCACTCCTAAGATCAAACAAGTGAAGGTATGAAAAACGGTAGAAAGGGGGGGGTTTGAATAACGTTTTCAAGATAAAGCTTCCACCTTAAAGATTTTGACAAATCTTTCGAGAACTTAAGTGCTAAAGATAAGAGATAGAAAAGCACACAAGGATTTTATCCTGGTTCACTTGATAAATCACTCAAGCTACTCTAGTCCACCCGTTAAGGTGATTTCTTCCTTCTTAGAATGAAGGCAATCCACTAATCAGGTAAGAGTTACAACTGCACTTGAAACCTACAAGTGACTAACAATTACACTGACTTAGCTCACACTAAGATTCACTCTCTTAGTCTTCTCTAGGATCCGATCAACCTTGATCTCCTAAAGGAACTAAACAAACTGTTTATCAAAGAATTGTTTACAAGAGATTTGCTTCTAAAAAGCTAATAGTAAACTCAATGAATTTCAGATGAAAGAAAGCTTAGAAGAATTTGAATTTATCTTGCGCGTATGTGAATGCTTCTAGCCGCTTCTTTCAGTCTTCAGCCTCTTTATATACTCCAAGGATTAGGGTTGAGCGTTGCATGGGAAATGCTACCGTTGGAGGGCAGTTCATGAAAATCCAGCTTCTGCTGTGTCTGAGACTGTTAGGTAGGTCGTCAGGAAGGTACAGTTGCTTTTGTACTTGGATAGCGACTTGACCTTTAAACCTAGGAGACTTCTGATCAGGAGAAAGCTTCATGTTGGAACTTGTGAAGCCGGTTGATCAGAGTCAGAGGGAAAGCCCAGATCCTCTGACCATTGTTTCTTCTGATTCTAAACTCAGAGGGAAGTACATGGTCTTCAGAGTATCTTGCTTCTGGACATCAGAATTTCACTAATCAGCTTCTGGATCTTCAGAGTCTTCAACACCATCAGAATATCTGAGCCTTCAGTGTTTCTTGGTTATCAGACTTTCTGGATCTTCAGAACTTCTAGTGACTGAGTCCACATCAGAGTTTGTATAACTTCAGAACTTCTGAAGCTTTTCCACTGTTCATACTGAACATGGTGAATGCGAAAGCGTTGCTTAGGTCGCTCTTTATACACAGTGCTTCTGATTTGTGTGAGATTGAGTTGAGGTCAGAGCCTGTAAATAGCACACTCAGAAAAACACGTTAGAGTACCACAATTGTTCATATCAAAAGGTTAACTTGTAATCATCAAAACATAGAGTTGTACTACTAGATCAAAACTTGATCTTACAATCTCCCCCCTTTTTGATGATGACAAAACTAAGATTTTTGATGAACAATTCTTAAACATTAAACTGAATTCACTCAGAGTTTAGAGATATAGAATAAGACTTATCCTGATGTGAATAGTTTATCTTGCTCATTCTGAATTCAAGTCACTGCTTGATTCTGAGCTTAGCTCCCCCTGAATCTAATACTTGATGAAAACATTAGTAAAGTCTAGATTCTGAGCTAAATGATATAAGAGTTCAGAGTGAAAAACTTATGACATAGATGAAAATAGAGTAATCAGAGCGCATAAGTAATCAGAATCACGGACAAGGTATCAGAGTCTTGGGTATCAGAGTCAAATTAGAATCACTTCAGAGGAAGTGAAATGTATTCCTTGTATTTGCCCAGTGACACATCTATGGTCATAAAGGTGGAACTCTTAAATTCTCCAAAAGAAAAATAAATCACACTAACACATCTTACACATCAAAAAACTGGGTTTACTCCCCCTTTTTGTCATAAGCAAAAAGCTTGGGGTGTGAAAATTTAGCTTGAAGTACAAGGTACTCCCCCTTAGAGAAGGTCTAAGTTTAAGGACAATTAAAACGATGCATGAATCAGAGTTAGGCGAAATAAATAGAAGAGTTAATGCAAGAGAAGAACGTTTACTACCGGCCAAGGGAGTAAAGAGGAGGGTCAGTTACCAAGAACTTAACCTCGAGAAACTGTAGGAGCATTAACTTTCAGAGAGAAAGTGAAGCCTATATAAAGCGTTGGAGAGAGGGGTAAGCTTCACAACATCATACCAGAGAAAAATGGCATCATACATGATCGCATTAGAGGAGCTGAGAAAGAGAGCCTTTGAGGAGGACTTGTTTCTCAACATTAGGCATCCAGAGGGTACAACAACCATCTCAGAGCTAACACGGACACTGCTGGAGGAGGACCTGCGTCCAGAGTTGAATAGAGACTTGAGGGAATTTCTTGCCTTCGTGGAGGAGGTGCAAGAACTCAGCCAGCTTGAACTAAAGCTGCTAGAAGAAAAAGAGATCTTGGAAAAGAAGCTCAAGACTGCAGAAGAGATTCTGGAGAGGGATGAGCTAAAAGACAGGCTCAACAACATCCAGTATGCACTGGAGCGTCTGGAGAAGGAGAGGTCAGAGCAGCGCCAGGAGTGCAGAAGAATGAGGAGGGATCCTCCATTCTAGGATTTTAGGGAAAAAGAAAAAAAAATGTATGATGTAAAAGCGGTTATGATGAATAATAAAAAAATTTGCAAACATAATGTCAGATATATAGATATATATGCATAGATAATCACAAACGAGCAAAGTAAAGATTAACAAGAAAGAGCCAGAGGTTAACGAAATAAAACACAGGTAAAGAAAAAGAAATCAAAACGAAGAGATCCTAAAGCTAGGGTTTATCAGATCGACGCAGAAGTTCCATCATCATTTGCTTCATTTCAATCAGCAGAGACTCATGAGTGTCAAGACGTTGTTCCACAATGTCGAGTCTGGACGAGTTTGGCTGTGTAGAACTAGAAGGAACATTCTGAGCAGCGTGAGGAGCTGGAGTGGAAGCAGAAGCAGCAGGAGTAAAAACTACGGGTGCAAGTGCTTGGCATCTAAGAGCTTCAGCCTCAGCTTCAAGTCGTTCTGTCTCTAATCTGGCTTGTTCAGCTTGAGCTGCTGCTTGACGTGCAGCTTCTTCTGCTTGTTCTTTCTTTCTTTTGGCTTCTTCAATAGCTTCAAGTAGCTTATGTCTCTGTTCTTGTTCATGAAGAGCCACCCTTCTAGCAAACCTTTGCTTTGCAGCCTCGATCCTCTGACTTCCCTTTGCATTCAGTAGTTGCATCATAAAGGGAACTTGAGCCACTAGCCAAGTGCTCAGATTGTTCCACTCTTCAGCCACATGTTCAGCATTCTCGCTTAGGTCAGTCTGACCTTGCACATTGCGTAGCATCAATGAGGCTTCATGATGGAAAATATTGATGCACTCAGAGAGAGATGTGGGTCGGAGGTGAGTGTAAGGAATTATAGAGAGGTTGGTTTCAGGAGAGGCTGGGTGATTGCTGCTGTGAGCTTCAGAGGCAACTTGTGGAGAGCCAATGTTAAACATTTGAGCATTTGGTTCAGAGGTTCCAAGGTGAGGTTCTGAAGTTTCAACCAGAGGATGGGGTGATCTAACTGAGGAGTGGTTAGACACAGATTGTTCTGGTTCAGGTTCTGGTTGAACAGGCTCTTGTTGGTCAGGGGCAGGGTGAGCTTGTTGAGCCAAAGGGTCTGCCTCATGTAAAGGATTGGCCAAGATAGGTTCATCTGGGTCAACTAGACGTTCAGGTCTAGGGCCAGGATATCTCCTAGGGCTTGGACAAGTGAGATAATATTCTTCTAAGGTAGACACCTTTTCTTTTCTAACTTCCATGAATTTTCGAAGGGATTCAGAGTTGTTGGAAGGAGAAGAGTCAGCAACATTTGTTGGGAAGGATACAGGTGTAAGGGTTGTGGAAGAGTCTGTATCCGTGGTTCTGGGAGCCAGACGTTCTGATGCCCTTGGGACAGAGTGATCAGAGGTTCTGGGTCCAGGTTCTGTTTGGTTAGGCTCTGGTTTCTCAGGGATGATGGGTTCAGAAGTTAATGGGTTGTACTGGATGGTAATGGGAGAGGTTGGTTCATCTGGCCTAGAGGGTTGGTTCTGGAGCAAATTCCAGAGAGGTGCTTCAGTAGGAGAAGGTTGGAAAAATGAAGACCTTGGGGAATGTGGTGGAGAGGTGGTTTGTGCAGCTGGTTGGGACTCAGGAATGGGAGTGAGTGGATTTGAAGATTGTTTGAGCATGACTGATATGGGGAGTGCATCAAATAAATTCAAATCATCATCAGAAGCAACTGCAGACTTACTTGATTGTGCTGATGATCTTGTCACTCTGGCAGGAGTTTCAATCCTTCTGATCACTTCAGCAGCTGGTTCCACCCAAGTAGGCTTCATCACAATTCTGACCTGCTTCTTCTTCTTCTTAGGAGAAGGAGGACCATCCTCATTATCACCATCATCACCATCATCTGGCTTGCTGGTTTCATCATGTTTTCTCTTGGATTGACCAGCCTTCTTCCCTTTGGTCAGAGGGACATCTGATTCCTCAGAAGATTCTTCTAGGATCATCTTCCTCTGAACTTTCTTCTTGATAGGAGAAGGAAACTCTGGAGCTGGCGGCAGTCTGCTGAAGAATTCATCGAGATCAATTTCATAGCCTTGAGCCCTTAGGTCTTCAACATAGCACCTAATGGCTTCAGGATTGTCTGCCTGTGTCCACAGAGGGTAGTCATTCAGAGGCACCCTTCTACTTCTGATTTCAGAAGATGTGTCTTCATGGGCAGGAGCAATCTTCTTCTTGACTAGGCCCATTTTCTTTAGAGAATTCGCAGTGAAGACATCACTGACAATGGTGGTCAGATCCTCTGTGCATCCAGCATTGACCAGATCTTGAATGAGGCCACTCTCAATGAAGAGATCAGACAACAGTCTCCCAAGGGGGATATACTTGATTGCTGACTTGATGGAGGCAGTAGTCCTAGACTTCCGGATACACTCCTTCAAGTAGGAGAACAGGAAGTAGGGAAGGCAGATCTTCTTCTTGTCTTGGATGAAGAACAACATCGTCTTCTGGTTGAAGTTGATGTAGTCTGGGGAACTGCCCTTTGGTCTCTGGTTTATGCAGTTGAGCAGAATCTTGTGCCAGATCCTGAGCTTGGGATAAAGGTCCATCACTTTGTAATTAGTCTTGCCCGGTTTGTAATTGGTGTACAGGGCCTTGTTGGTCTCATCCTTCGTCTTGGGTTTCAGCTTCGATTCAGTGAATTGGAAACAATACCCAAGAGCAGTTTCTGCACCCAGCAGATTCACGAAAGACTTCTCTGTAATGATGATCTTCCTTCCAAGAATGTGAGATACCACCTGAGTATCATCGCAGTCGGCGTGCTTCCAGAATTCCTTGATCAGTTTGTCATACACCGGTCCTCGAAGCCTGTTGAAGTAATTTTCCCAACCTTGAGCTTGGACTTCAGGACGAAGATCATACCCATTTGTAGCAAGATTGTCGAGGTCGAATCTCCATTCTGCCAGTACTTGAAGTTCCTCAGGAGCATATACGCAGTGAACGGCACAGCCCCGTTCTGCAATTGGAATAATCTGCTCTTGAGCTTGACCTTGTTCTTGATTCGGATTCTCATGACCCCTTTGACCTGTTGTTAGACCAACTACCATATGAGGGAACTGGGTTGCATCTGCAGTAGCTCTTCTGGTTTGACTCACCATTTTTGGAGCGGTTGAAGGTTTAGGTAGAAGATGAAGGTTGAAAGATGAAGAGAGATCGAGAGAGAAATCGAGGGTAAGCGGTTTTGAAATAGAGAAGAGAGAGAGAGTAAAAACCGAAAGTGAAGGAGATCGTGTGTGTATAGTGGGTTTTGACAAATAACCGTTGTTGATTCAAAAAGCAATTTAAAATCAACGGTTGAAAATTAAAGATAGATAATAACAGTAAATACACATATCACACACAGGAGAGAAGCACATCTACACGCAACATGACAGACTGTCACACGGGCACAAGGAACTATGCATCAGAAATACTGACACACGTGTTGCTATCTCAGCTTCAGAGTCAGTACCAATGGGTACACACACTCTGATTGAGTTACCTTCTGGACTAGACATCTTCTGATCAAGAAGTATCATAGTCAGAGGTTCTGATCCATCTTCACTCTGGACAAAAGTCCATGTTCAGATTTTTCAGAATAAAATTAAATCTATCCTCTGCTAAGGGCTTTGTAAAGATATCTGCCCATTGATGGTCAGTATCAACAAACTTCAGAAGAAGTACGCCCTTCTGTACATAATCTCTAATAAAGTGATACTTTACCTCAATGTGCTTTGCCCTTGAATGCAAGATAGGATTCTTACTCAATGAGATTGCAGCAGTGTTATCACAATAGATTGGGATATTGCTCTCAAGGATCTGATAATCCTCCAGCTGATGTTTCATCCAGAGCATCTGAGTGCTGCATATTGCTGCTGAGATATATTCTGCCTCTGCAGTTGATAGTGCAATGGTTGATTGCCTCTTGCTTGCCCATGAGACTAGATTGCTTCCCAGAAATTGACAATTTCCAGAAGTACTTTTTCTCTCTGTTCTATCTCCAGCATAATCAGCATCACAATAACCTGAAAGCTTATACTCTGATGTTTTCTTATACATCAAGCCAAGGTTAGTGGTGCCTTTCAGATACCTTAGGATCCTCTTAACAGCAGTTAAGTGGGTTTCCCTTGGATCTGATTGGAAACGAGCACATAAATGAATACTAAATAGTATGTCTGGCCTAGATGCAGTTGAAGTGAACCTATCATGTCACGATAGAGCTTCTGACATACTTTACCACTTTTATCTTCTTTCTCCAGAATGCATGTAGGATGCATTGGAGTCTTGGCCACTGTAGATTCCAGCATATTGAACTTCTTCAGAAGTTCTTTAGTGTACTTGCTCTGATGGATATATGTTCCTTCTGGTGTTTGATCAACTTGTATTCCCAGAAAGTACTTTAATTCTCCCATCATACTCATCTCAAATTCAGCCTGCATCATCTCAGAAAATTCTTTGCATAGAGATTGATTAGCATAACCAAATATAATATCATCAACATAAATTTGCACAATTAAGATATCATCTTTATAAGTCTTGTAAAAAAGAGTTGTATCTACTTTACCCCTTACAAACTCATTCTCCAGAAGGGATGAGCTGAGTCTCTCATACCATGCTCTGGGAGCTTGCTTCAGACCATAGAGTGACTTCTTCAATTTGAACACATGGTCTGGCTTCTTCTCATCTTCAAAACCTGGGGGTTGATGAACATAGACTTCCTCTGAAATATAACCATTTAGGAAGGCACTCTTCACGTCCATCTGATGTAGAACTATGTTGTGATTCACTGAGAAAGAGATCAACAGTCTGATTGCCTCCAGTCTTGCTACTGGAGCAAATGTTTCAGTGTAGTCTATTCCTTCCTGCTGGCTGTAGCCTTGAGCAACTAGTCTTGCCTTGTTTCTGACTACATCTCCTTTCTCATTCAGCTTGTTTCTGAATACCCATTTTGTTCCAATTACATGGACACTCTCAGGCTTCTTCACTAAGCTCCAAACATCGTTCTTGGAGAATTGATTCAATTCTTCTTCCATGGCCAGAATCCAATCCTTGTCCTGAAGAGCTTCATCTATGGACTTGGGTTCAATTAAGGACACCAATCCTTTCAGACTGAGCAAGGTCTCTTCAGAGGGTCTGAAGGCTGATCTGGTTCTGACTGGTTCGTCTTTGTTGCCCAGAATCAATTCCTTAGGGTGAGCTGCAGTGATTCTGCTCTTCTTCAGAGTTTGTGAGTCAGAGGGACCAGCTTCTTCCTCTGGTTCATCTTCCTCTGGCTCAGCTTCCTCTGGAGCTTTGCCTTTGTCAGAAACATTAATGCTTAAATCTGCAAACTTCTCAACTAGCTTTGACTGGTCAGAGTCAAGCTTATCGTCAAATCTAACATGAATAGATTCTTCAATAGTCTTAGCATCAGTATTATAAAATCTAAAACCTTTAGATCTCTCAGAATAACCAAGTAATAGACATTTAGAAGATTTAGCATCAAATTTATGCAATCTATCCTTAGTATTGAGAACATAACAAACACAACCAAAAGGATGAAAATAAGAAATGTTGGGTTTTATGTTCTTCCACAATTCATAGGGAGTCTTATTCAGAATTGGTCTCACAGAGATTCTGTTCTGAATGTAACATGCTGTATTTACTGCCTCTGCCCAAAAGTGCTTAGCCATGCCAGTTTCTTAGAGCATGGTTCTAGCCATCTCCTGAAGAGTTCTGTTCTTCCTCTCAACAACACCATTTTGTTGAGGAGTTCTGGGACAAGAGAAATCATGTGCAATTCCATAGGAATCAAACAGACTCTCAAACTTGTCATTCTCAAACTCTCCACCATGGTCACTTCTGACACGCACAATCCTACAAGCCTTCTCGTTTTGCACTTGGGCAATGAAGGTAGAGAACACAGCATGAGACTCATCCTTGCGGGTTAGAAACTTTACCCATGTCCAGCGGCTATAGTCATCAACGATAACCATCCCATATCTCTTGCCACCTATAGATTCAGTTTTCACTGGTCCAAAAAGGTCGATATGCAGAAGTTCCAACGGCCTTGAGGTTGAGACAACATTCTTTGCCTTGAAAGGGACTTTTGTGAATTTGCCTTTCTGACATGCTTCACAAAGAGCGTCTGAAGCGAACTTCAGATTGGGTAAGCCCCTGACAAGGTTTAGCTTGCTCAGCTGAGAAATCTTTCTCATACTGGCATGCCCTAACCGTCTATGTCATACCCACTGCTCTTCATTAACAGACAGAAGGCACTTCACATTCTGAGCCTCCAACTCAGATAATCTGATCTTATAAATGTTGTTCTTCCTCTTGCTGTTAAACAGAACAGAGCCATCGATTTGACTTACAGCCCGGCAGGACTTTTGATTGAATATAACATCATAACCCTTGTCAGCTAATTGACTTATAGACAATAAGTTATGTGTTAAGCCGTCTACCAATAACTCATTATCAATGCATGGACTACTATCTACACAAATAGTACCAGTACCAACAATTTTACCCTTTTCATTTCCTCCAAAGCCAACTTCGCCTCCAGGCTTAAGTTTTAGCTCTTGGAACATACGCCTTTCTCCCGTCATGTGACGCGAGCATCCACTGTCCAGATACCATGATTGGTGTTTCAGTGGAGCTATCAAGGATATCTGCAACATAGATAATCTTGTCCTTAGGTACCCACTTTCTGGGTCCTTTCTTGTTAGTTACCCCAGAGGTTCTGATCACCTTGGGTGTCTCAACATGATATTTTAAAGGAATATTTGCATGATATTTAGACATAGAGAAAGATCCCTTTTTAGGAGGGTTTTTAGCAACTTTAGCAGGTAAAGGGTCAGGCAATATGGTACCAGAGGGAACAAAGCATTCATACAAGGATTTAGCTTTAGACACAGAGGGCTTATTTCTAATTGGTTTAGAATAGCCAATGCCATGCATTCCATTTCTGCTTACGCCATAGATCATTGAAGCCATTAAGCTTCTATCCACGCTTTTAGCTAGGAATCTTTGAAAAGACTTTTCATACTTAGACTCATTTCTACAATCAGAGGCATCACAAGCAACAATTTCTTCTAACTTAGCAATCTGGTTCTTAAGCACAGAGTTAGAATTGATCAAAGCATGATTATCATTTTTCAAATCATAAATAATTTTCTCATGTTCGGAAGGAGTCTTGGAAACAGCAGATAAGTCCTTTTTCAGCTTCTTATGCTTAGACAATAAGGAGTTATACTTATCCATGATATCAGACAATGCATGTTTCAGTTCAGAGGTAGAGAAAGAAGCGAATACCTCATTTTCATCGTCTGAGTTAGGATCTCCTTCTGATTCTGAGTCAGAGTCAACAGCTCCCTTTGACTCTGCTTCTTTGTCTTTGACAATAGCCATGAGTCCTTGGACTTCACCATCAGAGTCAACATCCTCTGACTCTGATTCATCAAATGTCACCATCAGACTCTTCTTTGTCTTGAAGTGCTTCTTTGGCTTCTTGTCCTTCTTCAACTTTGGACAGTCACTTTTGTAGTGCCCTGATTCTTTGCACTCAAAGCATGTGACTTCCTTAAGTGAGGACTTCTTCTGACCTGAGGATTCAGACTTTCCTTTTGCCTTTCCAGAGCCTTTGTATTTGCTCTGCCTGTGCTTCCAGATGCGATTGAGTCTCTTGGAGATCAGAGTCAGCTCATCTTCATCAGAATCTTCTGATGCTTCTTCAGATTCCTCTTCTTCAGCTTGAAGAGCTTTTGACTTCTCAGCCTTAGCCTTTTCAGATTTAGATTTCAAGGCTATGGACTTTTTCCTCAGATCTTGCATCTCTGAGCGCTTCAGCTCATGGCATTTCAAAATGTTGATGAGTTCTTCTAAACTCATATTCTCAACATCTCTCGTGAGCTCTATTGAAGTCACTAAAGGCATCCAACTTTCAGGAAGACACCTGATGACCCTTATGACATGATCTTTTGTTGTGTAGCTCTTGTTGAGAGGTCGTATGCCAGCTACAAGCAACTGAAATCTGGAGAACATTTCTTCAATGGACTCATTTGGCTCCATGATGAAGGATTCATACTTTTGGATTAAGGACAATGCCTTTGATTCTTTGACTTTCTTGTTTCCTTCATGAGACATCTTCAGAGATTCGAAAATGCCTTTCGTAAACTCACGATCTGTAATCTTCTGGTACTCTTCATAAGAAATAGCACTTAGAAGAATTGCTCTTGCTTTGTGATGTTGTGAGTATAGCTTCTTTTGATCTGCAGTCATCTCTGACCTTGGGATCTTCTTGCCATCTGCATCAACTGGACGCTCGTAGCCATCCACAATAATATCCCAGAGATCTGCATCGAAACCCAGAAAGAAACTTTCCAGTCTATCTTTCCAATATTCGAACCTTTGACCGTCGAACATAGGAGGCTTTGCATTGTAACCATCTCTTTGAGTTTCACTGGTGGTGGCAGCCATTGTTTTTCACACCGGCCCGGATCACTGAACACTGTTAGGTGTGGTAATCAGAACTTGCGCTCTGATACCAATTGAAGGTATGAAAAACGGTAGAAAGGGGGGGTTTGAATAACGTTTTCAAGATAAAGCTTCCACCTTAAAGATTTTGACAAATCTTTCGAGAACTTAAGTGCTAAAGATAAGAGATAGAAAAGCACACAAGGATTTTATCCTGGTTCACTTGATAAATCACTCAAGCTACTCCAGTCCACCCGTTAAGGTGATTTCTTCCTTCTTAGAATGAAGGCAATCCACTAATCAGGTAAGAGTTACAACTGCACTTGAAACCTACAAGTGACTAACAATTACACTGACTTAGCTCACACTAAGATTCACTCTCTTAGTCTTCTCTAGGATCCGATCAACCTTGATCTCCTAAAGGAACTAAACAAACTGTTTATCAAAGAATTGTTTACAAGAGATTTGCTTCTAAAAAGCTAATAGTAAACTCAATGAATTTCAGATGAAAGAAAGCTTAGAAGAATTTGAATTTATCTTGCGCGTATGTGAATGCTTCTAGCCGCTTCTTTTAGTCTTCAGCCTCTTTATATACTCCAAGGATTAGGGTTGAGCGTTGCATGGGAAATGCTACCGTTGGAGGGCAGTTCTGGAAAATCCAGCTTCTGCTGTGTCTGAGACTGTTAGGTAGGTCGTCAGGAAGGTACAGTTGCTTTTGTACTTGGATAGCGACTTGACCTTTAAACCTAGGAGACTTCTGATCAGGAGAAAGCTTCATGTTGGAACTTGTGAAGCCGGTTGATCAGAGTCAGAGGGAAAGCCCAGATCCTCTGACCATTGTTTCTTCTGATTCTAAACTCAGAGGGAAGTACATGGTCTTCAGAGTATCTTGCTTCTGGACATCAGAATTTCACTAATCAGCTTCTGGATCTTCAGAGTCTTCAACACCATCAGAATATCTGAGCCTTCAGTGTTTCTTGGTTATCAGACTTTCTGGATCTTCAGAACTTCTAGTGACTGAGTCCACATCAGAGTTTGTATAACTTCAGAACTTCTGAAGCTTTTCCACTGTTCATACTGAACATGGTGAATGCGAAAGCGTTGCTTGGGTCGCTCTTTATACACAGTGCTTCTGATTTGTGTGAGATTGAGTTGAGGTCAGAGCCTGTAAATAGCACACTCAGAAAAACACGTTAGAGTACCACAATTGTTCATATCAAAAGGTTAACTTGTAATCATCAAAACTTGGAGTTGTACTACTAGATCAAAACTTGATCTTACAACAAGTTTGCATCATCTCTTCCTCTTCCACCTTCTCAAGTTCCACCTTATCATCCACCTCTTTAGCTTCAACTATGTCCCTATAAACTGTCTTCAACAAGCTTTCCTCACATGGGCACTCTCAAATCAAAACACGCACGCAACAGAGAAAAAAGATTCTACCAACCCTCCGCACCACCTGTGCTAATTTCCACATCAAGGTATAACTCAATCACTTATGCTTCATTCCTTTGATTATATTCAGTTTCATATCTCAATAATCTTTTGTTTTATCTCACACATTCCCTTCCTGTTTCTTTAACAGACAAGTCCTACTTATCATCCTCTACATTATTGTAAGAACTCTCTTTTGAACACATTTATTTTTTTGCTTTTCATGGTGGCATTTTCTCTGAGAAATAGTTTCTGATTTATAATTCAGGCATATTTTGCTATATATGTTAGTGCAGTTGTTGTTAACTTGAAATAACAATTTTCAATTTTTTTTGCTATTGTTAACTTCATTGTGTGCATGTTTATTCTACAGAATCAAAAACATGGACGGATAATTTGCTTGCAGTTATGGAGAATGTGTATTTTCATGACCAACATCTTCCATGATTTTAGAAGTCATTGTTAAGCCATCTACAGCAAGTTTGCAACGTTCGAATGTCACTTAAATCATTTTAACTCTTCTTCTCCCCCCAAACCACTGATGAGTTGCATTCGTCTCTTTTTTTTTTAATTCACCTACCCAAGATAGAAAATCTAAGGACTTCATCACATTTTTTGTAACACATACCTCAAATTTTTACTGCATTATTTTTTTTCATTATTTAATACATAATTTGGTCTCTTCATTTCTCATAAATGCATACTGTTGTGATTCTCATATTTCTATTCTATTTGTTTTGTTATGTTACAGTGCCTTTAAACTTAGTTCTTTCATGGTGCCTTATGTCATAAGCTTACCTATTCTTAGTTCTTTTGCCATCTCCATTTCATTTGAAGCATACTTCTATCTGTGGCTTAGTCACTTGAGGTCCACTCAATGAAAAGAATTCTTCAATTGGCAAAAACAATTATCACCATTGTTACCTACCATCTGGAGAATTTAGGCAGGTTAAAACAGTCTTATTTTTTTTATTCAACATTATTCCTCTTATCCTATTTGGTGGAGATACTGGAAGAGAGCTGGACTGATTTTTTAATAGAACAGTCTTAACTTATTTTGTAATGGCTTTCAAGTAATTTGTGAATTCATAGTTTTGTGGTCAATTGATCAATAATTAGGATTTTTATTTTGTTGTTAAACTTTAATTGATTTTATGTTGAGCTTTGATTTAATTTGCAAATAAACTTGATTTATTTTACCTCACTTTTCAAGATACTAGAGTATTTTTAATCTTCTCTACTGACATTAGTGTGTTATTTTTTTTTTCATCAGAATGTCTCTTTGTATCATTTTATTTAATTTTAATGTTTTTCGGCACTCTTAAGTACTCTATGTGATAAGGATAATGATGGTGGTTATATATGGTCGGGCGGTGTTAAAATTTTAGAATAGGAACCTCTAATTTGCACTTTCCTGCTCACTCTTATTTGTTAACTACTTTATGTCTTACTTGAAATTGATAGCTTATAGTTATAAGGAATGTGGTTATATATAGTGGTGTGGTGTTAAAAATTGAGAATAAGAACAAGCACTTTGCATAAATGCAGTACTTCCCTTCTGAATACGTTTCATGGCCACAAAAGAATGAAACTTATTGACAGATTTGGAAACACAAAGATTGAGAAAGCTTTGCTGGATTGTAAGAGAACAAAATAGGAATTATACATGGGGAGCGAATGGTATGAGTTCTGGAAAATTACTGAATTTGGGAGGAGAGTATTGGCTTTTGGTGTAATTCACACGATTTTTATGTGAGGGGGTCATTAAGGCCCCTTGAGTTAGTGTTTGCCTAAAAAATTATTCTTTGGTTTTCCTTTTGTTCTTCTGAATTTCTAATAGTTTTTTAAAGCATAGTAAATGAGAATTAAAATTCTATGGAAACTACTTTATGAGAAACTCAAACATATTGAAACTGAAATATAAAAAATTAAAATCCTAATTTAATTTTTTATTTGAGTAACTGAAAAATTTGTCGGATTTTTTATAGTTTATTTATTAGGAAATTGTATAGTCCAAAAATTAATATGTAATTTGAGATAATTTTGTTGATTAATTAAAGGTTAATGAGGAATCATAATAAAGAAAGAATTGAATAGTTACACGTAGTATATGATAATATATAACGCAAAGCTATTCAAAATTTCAAATTCAAAAAATGTAACGGCTGAAATTGGGCACATGCCTTTGAAAGATTAGTTAAACCTCACAAATTTTTTTTTTAATTAATTACTTATAAACTTTTTTTGAAAAAAAAAAAACTTGAAGGAGGCACTTCTACAATAATGGGTACGTAACAAAATGCATTATTATTTCACTTTAAAATGTTAATTATCACTATATTCCAAAAATTAATTTACATTGATTATTTATAATTCTAAAACTAAATTCTAATCTTTTTTGTTTCAAAAAAAATTTTCTAATCTTTTTTTTAGTACAAGAGGAAAACAAACTAAATTCTAATCTAATCTAATTTAGTTTAAATTCTAAACTAATCACAAATAATTAATTAAATCCTTTAATTTCTATTCAGTTACTATATTAAAATTAAATTACACTTAAAAATGTTCTTATTCTTAATTTCTACCGTTAAGGTTTTAATGGAATTCGGAACGAGTACACCCTTAATTGTATTAATACGTTAGGACATCATTTTCACTCTATCTTTTTTTCACATGCCTTGAGTTATATTCTCTATTCTCTTATAAAAGGCTGACACTTTCTTTTGCGACCTTTGCTATTGAGCACGACAAACGTGTCGTTAAATCATTCACTATAATGTGTTAGGAAAAAAAAACAAAAAAAAAATTCATTAAAAAAGCTTACAAATTTATGATTTCTTATATCTAAAATAAATTTATTCTTTTAATCCATAAAATATCTTTTAAAAAATAACACATTTTAAAAAAACACACACAAAATGACAAAAATGGATGTCCCCGTGATGCACGGGTAAAAAATATATATGTGTGATCGATCCATATAATATCAATGGGTCTATATATATATATATATATATGGGGTTTGTTAACTTACTTCCACTAGATTTTGTGAAGGAGTAAATTAACAAGAACACATTTTCTATTGGATTAAAACTGTCCCACTTTTTTTTGTTTAAAAATATTCGAAATGTGGGTTTCTCGTAATTTTTGATACCCAAAACTCCATTCAATTTTAAAATTTAAAATTTTCTCTCTCCACATTTATCACTTTCTTTATTTTTCTCTTTCTTCAAAACCATAGCAGCAACTTCTCCAGGGAAATAAACTTTTCCGAATACCATTTTCGATGCCAAGAACGACAGCAATCACTTGCATCTGAAGGGAGAAGCAAGAGGAATTCGAATTTCTTCTCCGGCCAGTCATAGTTAGTCCCAATTTTAACAATATTTTTCCTTTATTAGATCCTTTACAAAATTATTTAGTTAAGAGCAAGTTGAATTAGGAGAGGACAAACAATTCAAAATACACGAGAGAGAAAAAGACTTGATTTATTCCATGACATTGTTTGGAATGCAGATGAAGAAGGGTGACAGTTACTATTATAAATCAGGAGAGAGAAAGAGAAAGAAAGTGACTAAGAGAGAGAGAACAAATTGTGTTTTAAATTACAATAAACCCATAACTTGACTTTTTTTTAATGATAAACATTGATGGTAGTTTTAGTCCAAAAGGAAAAGTGTTCCTTGTTAACTTACTCCTTCACAAAATCTAGTGGGAGTAAGTTAACAAACCCTTATATATATATATATATAAGTGCATTAGCAACTAACACTTTTTTGCTTTGGACAAAAAATCCAACTTCCACTTTTAAATTAGTCACTTTATAAGGGTATTAAAATAATTTTACAATCTACCCTCTCTCTCCAGACTTTGTTGCAGAGAGCCTTCAGTTCATCACGGCTTCATCTCGCTTTCTCTCATCTTGTTTCATCTCACTCTTGCATGCTGTAAGATTTTTTCCATTGCAGCACCACAACCTCCATCACATCTTCATCTGGCTCCCCTTAGCAGGTCAGGAACCACGTTTTTCCTCAATTTCCTAGATCTACCCAACCAACGTCTCTCCACAACAGCCATAGCCTAAAATCGAACCCATAACAATAGACCCACATCATTGAACCAGGTTGGACGTGAAAGTTTGATTTCCTCCATCAAATTTGAAACATGTGTTGGATTTCAGACAATCCCTCTCCCCCAATTTGAATAATTTGGGTATTGGGTATTTACATCCCTCTAGGATGCACCACTAGTGAAATTGGTCTTGGCATGAGAAAAAATTAGTTTCATATGGCATTCTCATCTTACCTCTGATCTGAATTTTTTGTTTTAATATTTGTGAAGGAAATCAATTTCCAATTCGCCTTCTCTGAACCAAGCAAACGAGATGTGATGGCAACGCGAATTGAAGAAGGCAACATGTTGTTGGTTGTACAATTTCTCTTGCTTCCAAATATTTGAGATACAAGAGTCATGAAGGGCTTATAAAAAAACAAGAGTAATGAAGAATCCAATGAAGAAGAGGCATGGGAGAGAAGAAGAGTGATGAACAATGTATTGGATGCCCTCTGAAAATGTTGAGTGGGAGAGAGAAAGTGTGTTAGATTGCAAAACTACTTTACTATCCATATAAAGACTTAATTTAAAAAGTGAAAGTTGGATTTTTTGTCCAAAATAAAAAGGTGTTAGTTGCTAATGCACTCATTCTAAAAAAAGTGTGGGAGTGCATTAGGATTGCCCATACATATATATATAGGTGATCTTATGTGAGAAAATGAGAATAAATCACGACCGTTAGATCTAATTATGAATGGTTCAGATTAAATCAAATTTATGGTCATGTGATCATTTAAAAAAGTCATGTGACTTTTTAAAAAAGTCACATGACTTCATGTTTTAATGCAGACCATTCATGATTAGATCTAACGGTCGTGATTTATTCTCATTTTCTTATGTGAGATCACCTTTCTCATAAGATACATCATCCATATATGTATATATATGTTTGCATACAAATAATGATGTCTAGACTCTAGATGTCGCAGTCTGATCAATACATGTGTTACTGCATTTGTATAGGAACTAGGTAGTTACCCGTGAGTTAGTGGAATAAAAAAAACTAGCAGAAATGAAATATGTATAATCAACATACAATGAATAATATTGGAGAGATGTGGAATGGGGAGAGAGATAAGAAGAAAAGAAAAAGAAAGAGAGAGAAAGTATGAGATGTGATAGATGATAAAAAGAGAGAAATATAAATAAAAAAATGTGGAAATGGAGTATTTAAAAAATAAGGTGTGTATATATCATTATTTTTTATCATAAGAGCATATGAGAATATTATTATAGATGAGGCTTGCGTGCATATACAAGGGTGAAGGATTTTGAGCTGCTCATTGTGATTAGTTGTATTTGTGAGGATGAGATTTAAAGGTTTTACGTTTGGTATATAGTTTTGGTCTTGATATGCTAATTCAATTCATAGCATCAGAATATGTTTCAAAACTTACGTGGTTCACTAGATGTTTGATCATTTAAAATATGTGACCAACAATCTTTCTGCTGGAACCATATGGCTGGATTCATGAATAGAGACGGTTTCTTGTGGAGAATCGAACAACCCTCTTCAACGTCTTATCCGAAACATCTCTCTCATGGGGACCCATGTTGAGGCAAGGTGTGGCTAAAACACCAGTTTTTCTTTCTTCTTTTTTTAAAAATAATATTTATATGCTTCTATTTTATATGCTCTCACAATTGTGTGTTGCTTTCATTATATTCTCTTCCTAAATGTATTTGATATTGTGTTTGTTGTTCATATCTATCATGAAATTAATGTTCACTCAAATTATTGGGCTCATCATGTCATCCAATACAATACATATATAAAGAAGAATATACTCAAACATATAAATTATAATAGACGACAAAACCTTCACTCAGCACTTTACAAGCTACTTAAAAAAATTGATTAGAAGAAATTTTGCTGTAACCTGCTATGTGCTGCTGACTGCTGTGGACTTCTCATGCACCTCCTATTTTTCGGCCTCCACTATTAATATAGTATAGATTGCTGTCCTATTGTATTTTCCCTGTTTTATTGTTCTTGTTTCTTTACTGTACTGTTGTTTTCACTTTATTTCTTTTGTTATATTTCGTTGTAAGCCTAGTCCTTCTTGAACTGTAAACTCTTCTATTTCCATGAAAAATATTATCTCATGGTTTTATCTATAATATTTCTCTTTTTCAAAAAAAAATTTCAATATAATTTAGTCTATAATTTCTTTTATGTTTAGCCTCACTGATATATAAAATCTAGATCCGCCCAAGTAGTGTAAGGAACGTTACAACTGCATCCCTTCTGCGAAGAAGAATTTCTATCCACCGCAAAAAGGGATAGAATGGAAGAACTTAACAAAGAAATAACAAATAATGAAGAGTAAAATATAACAATATGTTCAGGTTTATGTCATATCAATACAATCTTTCATCTCATTCATCGCATGCCTCTTTCTAAGAATATGCTCAGGTTTATGTCATTTTTTGCTACTTCCCTTGGTCTACATTTTTTTATTCATTATGTAATGGTTTGTAAAAAATATTGTGCAACCTCAATTGATTTAATTTCGATGTTTGGTTTATATTTAATATGAATAACTTGTTTATATTTCAATTCACATTGTATATGTTTTCCCCCAAAAGTTGTTCTCAAAGTACATTACATATAAAATATACATGTTTTAAATCCTCTTAGAGTAAATATATTAAACCTTATTATTATAATTACTATTATTATTAATATTAAGATTTATATTTTAACTAGTACTTTAACTCATGCGAAGCACGAGGTTCGCACGAGGACTTTCATTTTAATTTGATTTTTCCACCCTAATACATGCTGATCCGCTGGATTAAGCCTTTAGCTTCATGCTCAATACTTACCGTAGACATGATAAAACTATTTTCCTGTCCACTGATATAGTATTATTTTAATTGTCCTACAATATAGCTTTATTTTCTGTTGTCTCAAAAAGATGGCCTTAGCTACTACTGAATTTCATTGTATAATGGGCTTTTGATCGCTTGTTTGTTTGGCTGGGTTGCACTCATAAACTCAAATGTTTTTTATTTTCCATTTTTCCTACAAACATGTGTGATTTGTAAACAAAGCCATGGGGCTGCAGAGGACTAGTCCATTTTTCATCTGATATATATTGGTTTAGAATAATTAACTTTTATGTGTGTGATCCATCCATATAGCATAAGTACGGATTAATATATATATATATAGGTTTGCATCCAAATAATAATATCTAGACTCTAGATGTCGCAGTCTGATCAATACATGTGTTATTGCATTTATATAGGAACTAGATAGTTACCCTTGCGATGCACGGATGGTTTTTTTTTAATTGAAAATATTATATCATGTTATAAAATACATTACAATGTTTAATAATTGTATTTACATGTTTTATTAGACTAAAATGTTTTACCATCCATTCGTTTTCCATCAACTTTTTACTTTAATATTATTTAGTTAAACATGTCAGAACTTTTGACAGTGTTATTAGCTTGGGGTTCAACTCATACTATAAGTGTGAATTTAACTCTCTCCTTACTAATAAATATTAGGCTAAAAAGCACTTTTGGCCTCCGTTGTTTTAAGTTTGTGCAAATTCTGCCCCTACTCTATTTTTGTCGATAATTCTACCCTCAATGTTTCACAAATGTGCACTGTCTGCCCCTCCGTCAGTTTGACGTTAAAAAATTAACGAAAGGGGCTTAGTTGACACTAGCAATGCCACATCAGCATCTACGTGGCATGACACATCACTAATTATAATCAAAACTTGAAAAAAGAGGTGAGGGGGATTCAAACTCAAGTTGGAAAAACAAACCCTTTACCAGTTGAACTACATACATAATTGTTATATTTTGCAACACAATTTTATTTATATTATAAATTTTGTTCTTCCTTCATGCCACGTAGATCCTGAGGTGGCATTGCAAGTGCCAATAAAGCTCATTTCGTTAATTTTTATCGTCAAAGTGATGGAGGGGCAGACAGTGCACATTTGTGAAACATTGAGGGTAGAAACGTTGACAAAAATAGAGTAAGGGTAAAACTTGCACAAACTTAAAACATTAGAGGTCAAAAGTGTTTTTTTAGCCTAAATATTATTCATGTGTAATAATTTTAGGATCCTAAAATTATGTTATTTTTTTAAAATCCAACACAACTAATAAGATAATTAATCCACGCAGCTAAGCTGAACAAACAATAAACATCTTTGGACCTGAAAGTCAAATTCACTGCAGTACATTCATCCACTAATCAAGCATATAATGCTTACAACAACTAAAGCTACTACATCTAGATGATAGTATATGACATGCTAATTAATTAACAATTTGGGGGGATGGCAAACCTAAACAACCAATTCAACACACAAGATTACATAATCAATTAATACTTACTTCAAAACAACTTTATGCAATATTATGAAACACAGGTGGAGTACAAAAGGACATAATAACCACAAAGCTAGGACATCATGAGAAAATAAATCAACAGAAAATATAGCATATAGCAGTGGTTGATGTTGTCAGGTGCTACTTTTCTATGAGCAAAAAAATTGAATTAAGAAGAAACATAATGGGTGCTTCAACCTATTACAAAAAGACATGGTGGAAGTTAGAAATAACCAACTATAAAAATTTAAACAGAACCTGCATAATTCAAACCTACCAAACTATCCAACAATTATAGAACAACCCAGAAGGAAAAGTAAACCCAGTTCCTACTATGTTGTAAGGCTAAAATACAATGTCAACATGATTAGAACAGGGATTAGAACCCGCCAGAGCTCAATAGTGAAAAATGCTACCACCAAAGGTAACACATAAACCAAGGACGTCCAGAGCGAAAGTTGCACCTCGTGTCAAGGCTTAAAACACAGTAAACAATTCTGGGTTGTGGATAAAAAACTGTCATTTGACTTGATTTTTCCATCCTAGTATTTTGATTCCTTCCTAATTGTAACTTCTAGGTGCTGCAACTTGTCAATAGAGTAAATGTATCCTCTTCCATTAATTGAAACAACATTTATTCCCTGCATACATTAAACACTCAATACACTACAATTCATTATGAATATGCATAGTGCAATCAAGACAGGCCCAATTACATATCCAAATTAGAACTTCTCAAGACAGAAGGATGCGTACATAAAATGAGCACTTATCCTTCAGTTTGACTTGATGCTTTCTTGTGGTCCACTATAAAGTGAAGTAAAGAAATGGATCTATGTAGCAGACTCTAAGGGATTACATAAGGCATTTATTGTTGACGTGATGCTTTCTTGTGGTATACTTAACATACACAGTAGTGGATGTAAAGTAGCATAAATAGCAATAACTGTTGTAGTGTCTAAAAATAAGCAAAAGTCATAAGAGGACCTGATGCAAATGGAGAAGAAACATGGGAATTGAAGCCAAATACTCTACCATGAAAGTAAAATAGAAGAAAAAGAAAGTTACCTGGATGCAGGAGTTCAGGGCTGCCATTCATTATTCATACTTTGACGAAGAGCTAGAGAACATTCTCCATCAAATTTCATCAAGTTTTTCATATTATATAAAGGCTGAAATGAGGAAATAGGAAGCAGGGTAAATTCGCTGAGGCCAAATTGATACTATAGCTGCAAAGCCAAAACAAGTTAGCCCCAGCCGGACCTCAGGCTTATCCTCCATTTGTAGTGTTTATAGATGCTGGCTACATTCATGGAAGTTATATGAAAAGTTATTTTTTTGACAGTAACTTATATGAAAAGTTAGTATATAGTCATTGCATTGCATTAATTATATATACATGTTAATTACAGCATTAATCATGGAATTAACCAAATTGTGTGCGAGAATATGCAGTGAGAAAATTAAAAGCTAGTGGGTTGTGATCATGTGGTTTGTTTAATTTCCTACTTCCCCCTTTGTTTTTATATATTTACCATTTTGTCTTTTGAAGTTGCCTTTGGTATTAAACAAATTGTAATCAAATGGCTGAATGTGGTTAGTCACATGATTCCATCATGTTTGTTGTCTGTGCATGTTTAGAAATGGAAAGCTTTGAATTTTACTTCTAAATGGCTGCTTTGAAATTAATTTTTTTTTAAAGATAACGCTTTGAAATTAAATTATTACTGGTGAAACATGTTTTGATTGTGTATTTGTGTACAAATATGGTTAAGTCCTTAATTTTCTTGCTATTATGAGTCTAGAAAAGTTTGTTTTGCAATGATCTTAATTGGACAGATTTATGAAGTCAAAAACCCTAAAACATAAACATGAGTCAAGTATACATGGTATGATGGTAGGGCCGGAAGTTTTACAAAATCCATAAACGTGTGTGACATATAGAGATTCTGCTCAGTATGACATAGAATCACAATAATGGGTATTTCAATCCTGTGATCTTGACCCTTACTTTTTTAATGAAATTAGATGATCAATATATTTTCCTGCATAATTTTAACTTTCTCTCTTCATATATTTATTAAGGGTCTAGATTTCATTAGAAAAAATTAATGGTTCAGATCTTCACATGACATATCATGCGAGACTAACACATGAGAGGATTAAAATCCATTATTTTTAATGTCTCTTTAATTTTTATACAACAACTTGGGCCCCTTGAAAAAATAAAGTCCACACAAGCCCATCGTTTACAAATACAAAATCAACATTAAAAAAAAAATCAGATTTATTCAAATCACCCCCCAAAAACTTATCATAATTGCAATATGCCCCCTTTATCTTCTGCATATTTCCCCAACTCTTCTTCATAGCCAAACCAGCATAACCCTCTCCAAAACCCTAAAAATGCGATTTTTCGGTTCTATCAGTACCAATTTCTTCAAGCGCAAGCTCGAAAATTTCCCACTGATTCACCATTTCATCAACCACAACCCCAGTTTCAATCTCAAATTCGTCAGAGAAAAGTCACAATCCACCGCAATCCCCAAGAAGCAACTGAGAATTCGCGACCATGGCTACGACAACTACATGGAGGTCGAGAAGAAAACCCGCAAGGTCCTCAAATTCCAGAACCTCATCCTCAACGAGCCCAGCCAATCGGTCCCTATCCCCCGCCTCGAAACCCTCGCGCGCCGCATCGGCTTCACGCGCCACGAGGCCGGCGCGTTCATTCTTAAGTTCCCGCATGTCTTTGAAATCTTCGAGCACCCTGTCCAGCGCATCCTCTTCTGCCGCCTCACGCGCAAGGCGGTCCTCCAGATTGATCGGGAGCGTCACGCGCTTGCGGGGTATCTCCCACGCGCCGTCACGAGCCTCCGGAAGCTAGTTATGATGGCCAATGGTCACCGCCTTCGCCTTGAGCATGTGAGGATCGCACGCGCCGTGTTGGGCCTGCCTGATGATTTCGAGCAATCGGTTGTTTTGAGGTACCCTGAATTTTTTCGGTTGGTTGATGCTGATGAAACTAGGAATAAGTACATTGAGCTTGTGGAGTTTGACCCTAGGTTAGCAACTTGTGCAATTGAGGAGGTTAGGGAGAGGGTGTATAGAGAGAGGGGTGGTGATGCTGAAGATATTAGGTTTTCTTTTTGGATCAATTTCCCACCTGGTTTTAAGATTGGCAAGTATTTCAAGATTGCAATGTGGAAGTGGCAGAGGGTTCCTTATTGGTCCCCTTATGAAGATGTTTCTGGGTATGATTTGAGGTCCATTGAGGCTCAGAAGAGAATGGAGAAGAGGGCTGTTGCCACTATCCATGAAATATTGTCATTGACTGTGGAGAAGAAGATAACTTTGGAAAGGATCGCGCACTTTCGGATGGCCATGAACCTGCCCAAGAAGTTGAAGGAGTTCCTGCTCCAGCATCAGGGTATTTTTTATGTCTCCACCAGGGGGAATCAGGGTAAGCTTCACACTGTTTTCCTCAGGGAGGCTTATCGGAGAGGCGAGCTGATTGAGCCCAATGACTTGTATTTGGCACGGCGGGTGCTGGCTGAGCTGGTGTTGTTGAGCCCCCGGAAAGCTAAGGTTGATAGGGAGTTGGTTGGGTACAGGCGGCGTGGGTTAGATGATGAAATGGGGCAAGTAACAAGAGCATACGTGGAGGATGCTTGTGAAGACTTTAAGGGTGGAGATGATGTTGGGGAAGACAAGGATGCAGAGGATGATTTTACATCAGATGTAGGTTCTGATGTTGATTCTGGAGATTAGGGTGATGATTTTGATGATATTATCAATCAGAGGCCATCTTGAGTGAGTATTAGGGGAATCCTTCTGATCTAAGTTTATGTCCAATTTTGCTGTTGAGAAGCCTCTCTTGATATAATTTTGAAATTTTGGAAGCAATGGATGTGATGGGGTAAAGATTAGGATGGAGAGGATGGTTTGAATCAAGGTACTGATGTTGATTCTGGACATGAGGATGATGATTTTGACTATAGTGTATCAATGCAGAGGACATCTTGAGTGAGTATTGGGAGAATCTTTTCTATCTAGGTTTTAGTCCAATTTTGCCGCTGTGAAATTCTTTGATATAGTTTTGAAATTTTGGAAGCAGTTGATATGGTGGAGTTAAGGTTCCTGTTTTTATGCATCTTAACTGAAATGACTATGGTGAATTGGTGAGACTTACAGGGTTTTATGATGAAAATGTTGGGTCTCCTTTCATGGAGTAAGTGTGCTTTTCTGGAAGATTTTGTTAAGGACAATATGTGAACTCAGATTTTCTACCTAGAATAGATATGTTGTGTTGCTTCATTCAGAATGAAAATAATGCCTTGAAGTGAAGGTATCAACCCAGTCATGGACTCGTTTGTCACCCTCATTTACCTGCACATACAAAATCCGGCTTCATAAAAGTAATGACTGGGGAAACAAAGAAGCATGGAGCCTGGTGTTGTTGGACCAAGTTGATCATCTTTTATCTTTTAGGATGAAAGTGACAATTGTCATATTTCAGAAACTAAAGGGGACCTACCTTGGATCTTTTAGGCTTATAATTATTATTTACTCGTTTTTAATTTGTATAGCTAACATTACTCGATTCAAAGAAAGGTTTATGTGGAAACAAATAAAATGGAATTTTTGGGACAGCAAAAAGTAAGGTTTAGTTACCCCTTAATCATTTATTTGTTGTTTTAGAAAGAAAAAAAAAAGTTTTGTTGGGTGTTTATAAAATGTTCAGATGCTAAGTGTCAATGCAATTAGAATGTCAAAACACATATATTTAGAAAAAGTATGTTTGGGTATTCTTTATCTTATAAACTTTGGTTGTATAGACACTCCAACTCCAATTGGGAGTCTACAGAACATTTTACTTACTGTATTATGCAACAAATAATTTGACACCTTAGAGATGTCTGGAGAGTGTAAGATGCTTGAGCATTTAAAACTTGGTCCTTGTACTTTAGGACTCTAGCTTAAGCTTAAAAGCTTTTACGGCCTCTACTCAAGCAAGTAACACTATGTGGACCCTTTATGTTAAACCAGGGTCAACCAGTTCATGTATTCTATGTTGAGAGAGATTGAGATTAGAGATTGAGAGATGTGAGAATGAGAGGAGAGTTTCATAGAGAACTCAGAGAGATTGAGATCGAGAGTGAGACAAGTGACAATGAAATGTTCTTTTATAATCTTCTAACGATTTTAGACCGCCACAAAAGTGTGAAGAACTCGCCCAATCTCATTCGATTTTAGAAATCGCCTCGGTCAAGGCGTTTTTTGACTGTTGGCCCCTTCACCTGACACCCAACAACAGTCTTTGACTCCATCGAATGCAGAGCATGCCTCAACTGAGGTGATATTCGAACCTGTCACCTAACACCTAACAACAACCTTGACCGAAATAAATGCAAGGGATAAGTTGCCTTACAGGAACAAGATTTCCAATAACATGCCACACCAGATGCTCGTTTGTCAAAAACTAGGATTATGATCCACTCTCATGTGAAACTTCTCTTATGTTATCTTATGTCAAAATTTTGTATCTATTTCTCTCTTTATATGCATGTACTGATAATTAATTATGTATTATGTATAGGTGGGATTCTTCAAACGTTTATAAAGAAAGTTTTTTTTTTAAAGGTATTTATAAAGAAAGTTATACACAAATACTTTGATATGGGTAGCAAAATTCACTTCAATGAATACACCAAAATAAGTATGCGACTATAGGCTAGGAGAAGCCTTGTTGTAAAGAAAAAGTTCCGTTTTTTAAGCACATTAGTAAGCATTCAAAAAACATCTATTATATATGTTGTTTCACCATTTTTCATTTTTTTCAAAATGTTTATTGTTCTTTAAGTTTAATTTTTTTCTTTTTTTTATTTATATTCTCATTTATAATTTTTTTTTTCTCATCTACCACATTTTATCTCATTTTTTTCAAAATGTTTATTATTCTTTAAGTTTAATTTTTTCTTTTTTTTTTCATTTATATTCTCATTTATAATTTTTTTCTCATCTACCGCATTTTATATTAATCAATCACACTATCCTCTCTCTACTCATGAGTGGGTATTAATGTGGATTAAATAAGGGAATTTCAAATAAGTCATATATCAGTAAATGACATCTTACTCTTTATATATAAACCTTAAATAACAATTATTTTAGAATGAAAGGCAGTAACAAATAGCTAATGACTAGTATCGTAAATCAATGATAAAAGTGCTGGGTCAGCCTAAACAAGGGCTTTAGGCTCCCAAAAAAACATTTTACTAAGTAAAAAAGGTCTCTCATTCACGTGATAAGTCCAATAGTTTTTTTTTTTTGTAAAGAAGGCCTAAATAAAAATTAAGGTCTCAGTTCAAAAAATCAAGCTTAATAGTCTCCATGAAAAGATAAAAAAAATACTTCATTCCACTAGCTTTATTATCGATTGAAAAAGACATGTTAAATCAGATTGATTATGATAATTTAATAAATAATTTTGCATCTCAAAATGCTTGAAAAATAAATTTTCAAAAAACATTTATTTTTACGTAAAAAATTTTAATAAAAAAATATTTTTTTAGGCAAAATGTCGCACTTTAAAGCTTTTTTTAGGCCTCCTTTAATATTAGCGGCGTGTAAAAGTGGTAGCAGTTTGTTTTCTTTTTTTGTCAAGATCTCCCCTAAATTACATTGAGACGAATTGTAAGGCGTGAAAGCCAATGAAACCAAATGGATAAATTAAGAGAATGTGGTTTTAATTTTTTTTAACTTTTCAATAAATTTGTTTGGAGTGAGTTAGAGGAGCCTATCTTCCTGTGCTTTAGTTTTAAGTCTGGAGGAAAATATATGGGGAAGGGGGAGGGTGTAGTGGGGAAGAGAAGGGGAAGGTTGGGGTGGGGACAAGGAAAAGGAGGTTCTGGCTGGAAAGGGTGTGGAGGTTGTGTGGTGGAGGAGGTCGGGTGACGACTGCGAATGAGAGTGGGAGAGAAAGAGAAAGAGGAAAAGGAAGAAGGTATATGAGAATGACCTAAAGTGATTCAAGTGAACTTCGAATAACTAAAAGTGATGTAAAAAATTACACGTGGACATAGGATGATGAATCTTGGATGCATTTGTATGCCTAAGATACTCCCAAAAGATAGGGTAAAACCGCGTTGAGTATGGTAAATACTCGCAAAGAGTTGTGGGTACGAGTGTCGGTACGAGTTTTCAACTTACCTCATATCTGCACACACATTATATAAATAAATATTTATGCACACACACCTTTCACAGTATATTAATAAACTTTATAATTTATAACTTCTTTTAAAAATAAGTGAAATCTTAATATTATATATTTTTTATAAGTAAATGTTAGTTGTTAATAATGTTAGTAAATTAGTCTCTCCTCGAACCTTGGACTCCTTTCCCTTCATCACACTCAACCCTTATGTCTCCTAACTCTTACCACACTTGAACTAACCATCGGGAACAAGTCTTAATATTTTATATATATATATATATATATATCTGCCAATTTACCCTTTTTTATTTTTAAAATATGTTAGTAATCTACAAATTTAAGATTATAAATTTAAAGTTATAACTTATTCTTTTACTCCTTAAGAAAATTGTATCTAGATAAAGATTTTACTTTTATTAGTTAGACGATCTTTTGTACATTAATTAATGTTTTTTTTTTATCTTATATTAGAATTGGAAGCGAAAAAGATTTTTGTACTGTCATTGTAATTTTTGTTTTACATATACATCTAATTGATATCCACAAAGTGAGAAATTTATATTTATATTAATTAAAATTAAAAAGGAATTTAACTATTTGGTCCTACATAGCATAATTTGATTAAGTGTTTGTGTAAAACTATTTTACATAGCCAATACATAAAAATTAAATTCAAAATCAAAATAGGTAAAATTATATTTTCGTTAACTCAACCGCGAATAATAAATACATGTATGGATATTTCGGTACCTAGGGGTCCAGGGAGTCGAAGACGGACATTCAAATTTCTATCCGAACAAATAAAAGGATGAGTACATGTCATTTTTGAAAATGAGAGTGTGAGAATGTGTACTACAATACTTACCGAAAATCTTATCCATTACGTACCATCCGTACTACACACCTATATCTATTGCCACGTGAGTTATTGTGACGGGATAAAAAATATGTTGAATATGTTTTATGATGTCATTTAAGTCAAACAAGTGTATAAATTAGAGACTTAAAACATATCTAACCCTTTAAAAATTGATAAATAAAAAAAATTGGGTGGTAGAATATGTTAAAAAGAGTAAGTATGAGCAATTTTGTTGAGGATAAAGAGACCCAACCAAGAAAGTCAAAGCAAAACACAGAATGCACGCAGAAGAAGAAAAGAACAAAAGAGCAAGTAAAAGCAATTCATTCACACTGTTCTTGTTTTTGGCCTTTCCCTTTTGTTCTCTTCGGACAACCATTACCCACGTTTCAAGCTTCAAGTCTTCAACCTTTGTCTTCTACCCATCTCACTGTCTCACACACAGAAAGAGCTGCCACGTCACCATCACACCGAATCCAAAAAGCAAACCAAACCAAAGAGCTTTTCATTTTTCTTCACATCATAAATTAATGTAATAATGAATACCCCATTGCGTGAAGATTTTGATCTGTGTTGTTGTTGGGTTTTTTTGTTGACCCCACCATTGTTTTGCTTTGAAGATTTGCTCTCAACACACACACAGAGAGTTTGAGAGAGATGGGAAATTCATTTGGGTGCTCAGCTTCCGGCGAGAGGCTGGTGTCGGCGGCGAGGGACGGCGATTTGGTGGAGGCCAAGATGCTTTTGGAATGCAACCCTGGTCTTGCCAAGTACTCAACCTTTGGTGGCCTCAATTCCCCTCTTCATTTTGCAGCTTCCAAGGGCCATAACGAGGTTTCTCATCTACCCTTTTTCAGTTTTGCCCTTTAATGTTTCAAAGTTTGTGTTTTTGCCATTTTCATCAACACCCTTTTCTCAATGTTTCATTTTTTCAAATTAGATTGTGGCGCTGTTACTTGAGAATGGAGCTGATGTGAATTCAAGAAATTATTGTGGGCAGGTAGGTACAGTTTTCATTTTGGTGTTTATTTTTAAACATATATCAGGTTGATTGATTTAAGTTTTATGGATATTGTTTTTGATTTGTCGAATTTGCTTGATATTGTTGCAATTGGTGTTGTTGGAAGATTCCATCCTGTGTTAGAAATTGCAAATTGAGTTTTCCCATTTTGGTTCAGCTACCTACCTAGTTTTGAAGTATGATCCTATTCCATGTTGTGTAGTATGATTATTGACAGATCAGTGGATCCGGTGCCTATTCAATAGATGATATATCTAGTGCTTTCCTTTTCGATTCACTTATATGGTGCACTGACTAAGAATATGGTTTGCTAAATGATGATTTTTGGTTACTGTGATCCTTGATTTGTAGACGGCTTTGATGCAAGCTTGCAGATATGGTCATTGGGAAGTTGTACAGACCCTTCTGCTCTTTAGATGCAATGTGAGTACGGTTATAACTGATGCTGAACTGTCTTTCTCTATTACATAGTGTTTACTGTCCTATAGTGAGTTAGAGACCACAGGTCACAGGCCTGGTACTTGAAACTATGTGCTGGGTGGGAATTGGATTGTTGGTCTTCTTCTAGTGTATTTTCCTATTACATGGTTAAAGTTTCTTTTCAACAATAACTAGACCCTATTCAATTTAATAACAGGTTATGAAAGCAGATTATCTCAGCGGAAGGACAGCTCTTCATTTTGCAGCTGTCAATGGGCATGTAAGATGCATTAGACTTGTTGTGGCTGACTTTGTTCCAAGTGCGCCTTTTGAAGCTTTACACTCTCGCACGGATCCTAACATGAGCAGACATGAGCATGGGTGCGCCTTTCCTTTTCATTATATAATTCCCAAACAATGTATTATTGTAAATTTCATGTATTTTTACTTTTATTTGATAATGTTGAATGACTAATATACTTTCGCCATCTGTTACGTGCTTATATTATAATGTTTTTTGTATTTATTTCATCATGTATTTAGTATTTCATAGACTCACTTTATTTTTTCTGCATTTTCATAAACATACAGTTGTGATTTTTATTACTAAATTCATGGTTAATTTTTTGTGGGTAGTAGGACTGATAGGAGTTAGGCCTCTTAAGAAGAGGTTGTTATTGTAAGTAACTAGCCAATAGTTGTTATGGTTAGCTAGTTAATGAGTTAGATAGACTGTTACAGTGAGGAGATATTATAAATAAGAGGGAGAGAGAAATAGGAGGGTATCAAAATTGTAATCAGGGAAATTAGGGAGAGCCCTGGTCTCTCAAATAGCAGGGAATTGGTGTATCTCTTGTTGTTCATTGCTGGTACCTATCAATGACAATAAATTTCATTCAGTTTTTTTTTGTATTTTTTTTATATTAAGAATATTTAAGGCCTGACTGTACAATGATGTGTAATTTCTATATGTTATATTCTTGCTATTTATTTACTTTATTCCAGTGCAGTGCCCTGTCCAAGTTTGTAAATAAAACAGCTGATGCTGGTATTACTGCTCTTCATATGGCTGCACTAAATGGGTATTTTGATTGCGTACAACTCCTACTTGATCTTAATGCAAATGTGTCAGCTGCAACATATCATTATGGAACTTCGATGGATTTAATAGGTTATTATTTTGTTTAATATGCTACTACATCTATGGTTTTCTCTTTGCCCCTTGAAAATTACTGATAAGCATCAGTGCATGTAGGGGCTGGAAGCACTCCATTGCACTATGCTGCTTGTGGGGGGAATTTGAAATGCTGTCAGGCAAGAATTTCCTTAACTTTGAATCTTTGATGTGTGATAAATGATAATCCATCTGGTCAGCTGGTCTATTTCTTTGAATCTGTCAATGATGGTCATATTTTTCCAGATCCTCCTTTCAAGAGGTGCGAGTCGGATGGCTTTGAATTGCAATGGGTAAGATATTGTAAAATGGAAATTCTGGTGCTAAGTTTTGCTTGCCCCATAACATGAATTATACAAATTTGAATTTTCCCCCAGGTGGCTTTCACTTGATGTTGCTAGGATGTGGGGGCGTCATTGGCTTGAACCGTTGCTGTCACCCACTTCTGATGTCATAATATCATCATTCCCTGCTTCAAATTATTTGTCCTTGCCTCTCATGAGTGTGCTCAACATAGCCAGGTATTTTTACAGTAAATATATCTTGATAATGAAAATGACAAAAGTAAAGGGAACAGTTGTGGAACTGGAAATAGTCTAGGGACCAAAATTAGCATACAATAATGATAACAGCAAAATCTTCTCCTACTAGGTGAAGTCTAAAACATGGATCACATGATGCTATAATACCTTGTCTAAGTTAAAAGATAGACCATTTACCTCAAATATCTCTTAATGATTTTGCCTTAAGTTTTCCTTGGTCTCACTATGTCTTTAATTATTTGATAATTCTCCGTCTCCTCCATCTAGTCAACTCTTCCTATGGATGCCTCTATGCTGATGCGACTGTATTGAGAATTAGTGGTTAGTTCAGTTGAATTAGTGGGTTAGTTCAGTTAGGAGTTAGTTGAGTTTGGCGGGATTGGCTATATAAGCCATTGTGTGACCCTATAGTTGTAATGTTGAATGTTATGAGTTCTCTCTTCCCCTGTTTCTCTCTTCTCTCTCTCTATATCCTCTTCTCCCCCTTTCTCTCTTATTCCTATATCTGATCCTATCATATGCTCTTCTCCACATATGCCCAAAGTCCAAACCACCTAAGGTGAGACTCTACTGCATATGCCCAAAAAACCTATAGAGGCTATCTCAACTTTCACTCAAATGATTGTGTTTGTATTCCTAATTCTATCTAATCTCTTGTAACTACTCATCATTCATCACTAAGTTTAACTTCTTGTTGGCTCTTAAACACTCGACATTGGTGTTATACAACATTGCAAATCTCATTATAGCTATGTGTAAAATTTTCCTATAGCTTGAGTGATACTTTCTATTGCAGGTCACGCTTGAATCTTGATCCATTTCATCCACATTGCTTGAATCTCATTATTGATATTTCCCTTTATCTCCCTGTCATTATGTATGTTAGACCAAAGTACTTAAAAATGTGAGATTTGTGGTATTCTCTTATTTTTACCTCTACTCTTATGATTTGGTTGTCTCATGCTAAACTTGCATTCCATATACTCTATTTTACTTTTATTCAGACAAAAGCCATGTGTTTTCAAGGCTTGTCTTCATATCTCTAACTTCTATTTATTTTCTCCCCTCTCAAACTAAGACTACATTGTTTGGAAAAAGCATGTACCATGCCACCATCTCTTAGCCTTATATCATAATCATGTCTAGAACCAAGATAAAAAGATAAGGGCTCAGTGTTGACCCTTGTTGCACACCTAGTTACAAGAAAATATTTTGTATTCTCACCTTACATTCTCCCACTAGTCATTGCTCCTCATACATGTCTTTGATTGCTTGAACATAAGCAATCAACCTCGTTTCTTTATAGTCTTCGAAAAAAAATTGTTGAGTGCTTAATCGTGTCTTTTTCAATTCAATAGGTGTAGGTCTATTTGATTCCTCCAATGTCTCTCCATCAGTCTTCACAGAAAATATATGGCTTCCGGGGTGGGTCTCCCTGATATATAAAACCAAATTGATTTTTATAATATGGGACAACCGTCTTAATCTATGCTCAATGACTCTCCCAACCCTCTATAATTTACAGACATTTATATGTTAGTTTTGTTATTGAAGATAGAGATTAAGTTAAACAGCAAAATAATTATGGGAATATAGGGTGCTCTACACCCTCTGTTAATAAATAAAAGGAAGGAAAATGGTAAGGATGCCTGAAATTGCGAACCATCAGTGTGGAAACTTAATTTTCTCCTTACAAGAAAGACTCAATAATGGACCTTGTCCAATTTCCAGATATGCAAAATGGATGTTATTACTTCAGACTTTTACTATTTGTCCTTCATGATAAATAAATATCTACATTAATTCTTCTGATTAGTGCATGTCTAATGTGATGTCAACAAGTAACTGTTGCAAATTGGGAGGTCCTTTAGATTCTTGGCTTATTAAAAATATCAAACAAGTGGTCACTAGAATGATTAATGTTGCTGTGTATCTGATGAAGTATTTTATGATGTAAAATACCCTAAGAATTAAAATTGATTCTCCTTTCCACTCAAAATCAACTGGGTATTTAGTTTTTGACCTGTGGCGTAAGTGGTATTCTTCTCGATTCACATTGCCTACTTGGGTCCCGTCATTCTTTGGATTCGGATGCCGACTATTCTGGATTCGGGACTTAGTCATAAGGCTCTTCATCCCTCCACCGAGTGATCAGATTCGAGAGCTCTTCCCACACACTCAGCCTAGGTTGCTAACTACCCCTCGTGGGTAAATCCTTTTTATTTTAGTTGTGCATAAATAGAAAATCACTCTAATTTGGTTGGTCTTGAGTGGGTTCTAGTTTTAATTTTTTGGAATGTCATTTTTGTCTCATTATTTCAGTCATTGAACCTCAGTAATCACTCTAAAGTAAATTGATTATCCCTCACCTTGCTTTATCATATGATATACTATAACTTTGTAGATGACTTTTAATTTGAAATCAAAATATGTTCTTTTTTGGTACTTATTTCTTTTAATGGCATCTATTATCCAAAAAGTTTTAATATTTTAAGGTTGGTGTTTCTTGCTTGTCAATTCCTGTGTTCTGTGTCATCCCATGCTTTCCATCTCAAATTTTGTCCGCAAAACAGTAAAATAATAGAATAGGCTTTCCTTTCTTCTATATTTCCATGATGATCTAATGGTAGTAATAATAACTATTAGGACCATTATCCTTTCTGATCCATTCCTGAGGATTCTCACTTCTTTTAATCTAAGGTTCCAGCTATGTTAATCTATCACATTATGACACATTTTGGCTGTGAATTGGAAAACAGTTGCACAGCTCTTATGATCTGATTATTCAAGTACTTACTGAAGTGAATGTATGAAGATCTGCATCTTTGCTTTTCTATTGTCTATAATACAAGTTATCTTATTAAATGGTGATTGACTAGAGCTGAGAACAGGGATTAGTCATTTTTGTGCTATATGTAGGCTGAGACATATGCAGACAATGCGCTTTCCACAAGTTATTCATGATATAGGGCCAGTGAGAAAAACTATATGCAATATGGACTATTTCTTTTAGATTAGGAGCACGGCCAAAATGATCCCACTGTGGGCCCTCCCCTTGTTTTGATTAGAATGAAATGTTCCTATCATATGACTCTTAAGATATGTAATACTACCAAAATAGTGAAGTTCTCACTTACCAATACACTGAAAAAGGAGAAAGAGAATTTCGTTGTTTTGGTTGTTTTCCATTTCCTTATGTACCTAGCTAGAGTTAAGATTTGATATCTTTTGTTTACTCCTAACACAAATATAATTAAAGATTGATTTGAATAATTGCAGAGAGTGTGGATTGCAATCATCTACAACCTCCTCTAATGAGATTGACTTTTGTGCTGTCTGTCTGGAGAGGCCATGTTCTGTGGCTGCAGAAGGTACTGGATTCTATCTTTTGAATTTTGGTTAATGTTCGCCTGCCTGTCTGCATGAGGATATCTAATGAACCACAATTGCTTTCTGAATTAATGAAGCAAAGCAATATGTGATTTCTTGAGCCAAGAAAATCAGTTATATGTAGTCATTTCCTTAGTTAAATAATCCCAAGATTTCAGAAAGGGTGGAGGTTGTCCCTTTCTCATTCTCTTTGACACTATATTTGCAACTTTTGATTTTTATGAGAACTGAAATCAATACATACTAAGTGTTTTTAGGGATACTAGTTGAGTGCAACGTGAACCGACTCTTATCCCAATCCACAAGAAGAGTTCTGTCACTTTTTGTCTCGAAGTGAATGCTAACATCCGTTTGCACCGGTGCCAACGAGTATCCAAACGTAGTATACTTTGTGGATGCTTTTTTTTTATGTTTACTGTAATTGATCTAAAAGAAATTTACATGCAGGATGTGGGCACGAGCTTTGTGTAAGATGTGCGCTCTATCTTTGCTCAACAGCCAATGTTTCTTCAGAAATGCAGGGCCCTCCCGGCTCTATCCCTTGTCCCCTTTGTAGGCATGGAATAATCTCTTTTGTCAAGTTACCAGGTTCCCAAGCAAAAGAAAATAAGTTACATGCGTCTCTCAGCCTGTGCACCCCATGCATACAACATCCACGACGCGACCTAGATCCACAATCTCATACACCAGAGATTCGAAGAAACCGTGTAGCTTCTGTTTCTTCTGAGATGCTTTGCCCTGTCACCTGTACTCCATTTCCATCTGTAGCAATTCCTCTATGCACCTGCAATGATGGTCCTTGTCCGTCGTGCGAACCCCGAGACATAGAAACACAAGACGAGTCGCCTCGTCATTCGCAAGAAACAGATCAGGACAAAATGGAAGGGACAAGGCTGGGGAAAACAACTTGTTCAAACATGTTTTGGGGTAGAAGAAGTTGCAGCAGGGAGCACCAGTGCAATTCAGAAATAAATGCCTGACTCAATAGGAAGGTGTGTGGTCATTCTCATTTTGTGGATACTGTATACAGCTTAATATCCAGCCTCAAATTATGACATCCAGTTGATGTTATATATATGAAGAAGAAAGCAAGCTTCTATGCAGCTGTTTTGTTGCACAAGCTGCGTGCTAGACGGTAGATGATTTTTATTGGTATAGACAGATTGTTGTTGTAATTGATTGCAATTGGATTTTATTGTCATAGAAAAGGAAGTGTTTTCTCAAGAGGGGCATAGAAAAGTGCCTCTGTTTTAGCTTATGTATCAGATTGAGGTTCTGTACATTGTGTTTGTCATGAATTTGAAAGGTTTATAAAGAACAAATTTTGAGTACTAAAACTACTTGTTGATACATATGTATTAGACCATTTGGTAAACTTGAGGTTGAGGGCGTTTCTTTCTGGTTAACTGCGTGCTTGGATCAACGTTATCTAAATTAATATCGGAGATAATTAATTATTATAAAAGTGAGTTGATTGTGAACTGATTTGTGTGGATGCATTTATGAGTAAAATGGTTTCTTCAAGGTAATATTGTGAAATTCCACTGCATAAGCTACACTTTCTTTAACTAACCTACGAAATTGATTCCGGGGATTGTTGAAATCAATTACTCTTGAGATGACTTTCAAAATTTATATAGTCATTTAAAGTTTATTTTGTTCTATGGGAATTAATTCTAAGGTTCTAGATGGAGAACAATACACTTGTACTTCTTCAACAAAGCATGCGTATTTATCTTGCGCATAAATCTCTGCCCGTTGATGTTGATTTGTTTAATATGAAAGAGCATACTTCTGATTTGTTTAAGTAAACAAGATTAAATGAAAAATACTTAATAATAATGAAGACTTGGGTTTCTTGTCAACAATGGTGGCAGAATGCTATTGACATGGCCCCCAAGCAAGCTTAGGGGTGAAAGTAGGTCAGGCAGCTCGTCTGGGGTTCGTGGCCTGATCTGACCTGATCTTTAATTATTTATTAAAAATGTCAGATTTAGGCTTTTTAAAAAGCCTGATTAAGTAAAAAGGCTGGGCTCAGACTATCAAAAAAAGCTTATTTAGCCTGATAGGCCAGTTTGTTTACATGATATTATTTTTATTAATAATATAAATAAATGAAAATATAATAAAGATCTATTAGTTCTACTAGCCTCTTTAAGATGTTATTTTATGCTAAATAAGTTTAGGCTAGTAAACCATGTCCAACAGCCTAAAAAGGCCAAACCATATCTTGAATTTTGTCCTAACCACATGTCAGGCTTTGGTCACAAAATTAGAATGAAGGTCGGGTTTAAGTCGTGCAAAGCCTAATCCGACCTATTTATACCCCTATTCAAGCCACATAATTATATGAGCTATACAAACTATTGTAGAAATGTCATATTCTTTAATCTTGATTGATGACTCCCATAATTGATCTTGGCCTCCCTAGTTTCAATATCTTTCCTCCACTATTGCCATGAGTTTCCCCGAGCCTAACGAGGATGGAGTTTGGACCGGGCGAGCCCATATAGGGGCAACACCCTAGGTTTACCCGCCCATCGGCGGGTCACTTGGCTTATAATCTAGGCCTACACACGCGGCCCAACTAGCCCATTAGGAATAGGCTAGCACGCGGGGCCCACACCCCCCACACCTATAAATATGAGACGGTTACGAATTGTAAGGGACTTTTGGCTCATTTTTCAATAACACTTGAAATTCAGTTACTCACTCCCTCTCTCTAAATTCTCTCTCTAGTGCAATCACACCACACTCTAGGTACTACCCTACTTCTCAATGTTCCAACCAGGAACATTTGGCGCCGTCTGTGGGGATCGGTAAAATTTCGATTCCTAGTTCACGTGGATTGATTGCATGATTGAGTTCCCTTGATTGTTCGACTGTAATTCCTCTGGTTTTCGTTGATTTTGAGCGCTTTTCGATCGCCTTGCATCGATTTGGTTTGATTTCGGTTCCGTTGAATCCTGATGGAAACCCGTCATAGAAGGCATCGCGACTCGCTGGAGCGACGACGAATTTCACCTACGCGTCGTGTTAGGCAGATACGCTGTGAGTCACCGGTTTTACACCAGGAGGCGCAATAGGAGCAGGCGTCTCCTCCTCCGCCTCCTCCGTCTCCACCAACACCGCCTCTATCACCTTCGCAGCACGGAACTCCGATACCTTCGCCTGCTCCGTCACTTTCACCGCAGCAACCTCCTGTGAACGTCACTCAGGGGGAATGGCGGCAAATGATGCGCATCATAGGCGACATCCAGCAACGTAATGCCCATTTGCAAGCGCAGCTCGATTTCTTCTGACGGGATCAACAAGATGATGGCGTCCGTTAGGTGGACACATTGGCAGAGTTTCGACCGTTCTCAGCCGAGGTGGAAGAGGTGGCGATACCAGATAACATGCAGATGCTAGTTCTGGACTCATACGGCGGAGATTCGGATCCTAAGGATCATCTCCTGTATTTCAACACAAAGATGGTGATCAGCGTGGCGTCGGATGTGGTGAAGTGTAGGATGTTCCCTTCAACATTCAAGTCGACGGCGATGGCATGGTTCACAACTTTGCCGCGCGGTTCGATTTCGAATTTTTGTGACTTTTCCTCGAAGTTCTTAGGGCAATTTTCCGCGAATAAGATTCAGCAAGGGACGATAAACGAACGGTATAACATTCGCCAGCGAGAGGGTGAATCTTTGAAGAAGTATATGGCGTGTTACAGTGCAGCGTCGGTAAAGGTAGAGGATGAGGAACCGCGTACTTGCGCTCTAGCGTTCAAGAACGGTTTGTTACCTGGTTCGTTGAACAACAAACTGAGTAGGAAGCCAGCCCGATCCATGGCGGAAATGCTCTCTCGGGCTAGTACATATATCCTGGACGAGGAGGACGATGCATTCAAGCGCAAACGTGCAAGAATGGAAAAAGACAGGGCACCGACCAAGCATTCGGGAAAAGACAAGTATAGTAGTGAGAGGGGCGAAGGAAGTTGGTGCAAGGAGGAAAAGGGGAAGTTGGCGGCAAAGCCAACTAGAGAGCAGCTGTACCCGCTGAGAGAAGATTATGAGCGTCGTCGTCCTTGGCAGTCGCAGAGGTATCCACACCGGCGAGATGAGGCAGATATGGTGCTTAACACAAACCTTACAGATATGTTTCGCGAGGCTAAGGCTGCAAGTTTAGTTGATGAACCCGAGGCGCCAAGGTACCAACCGCGGGGCGCAGATCCGAACAAAGGGTGTAAGTATCACCCTTCGATAGGGCACGACACCGACAGTTGCTGGACTTTAAGACAGGGCATTTCAAGCGATACGGTCGGAGAGATGATCGCCAACGCGATGACCATCAATATGATGATCACCGGCACGATGATCGCCGGGGCAGTGAGCGAAGACATGATGATCCGGCGGAAGAACAGAAAAAGGAAACGCAGGCGGTCCATGAGACCCCTTTTGGATTTGAGCACCCAGACATTACGATCTCGATGACAGACTTTGAGGGAGTTAAGCCTCACAAGGACGACACGATAGTAGTACAATTGAGGGTGAATAGCTTCAATGTCAGACGTGTGCTTCTGGATCAGGGAAACTCAACATACATCATCTACGGTGACGCATTTGACAAGTTGGGGATAACTGACAACGATTTAACTCCATACACGAGAACTTTGGTAGGTTTTGCTGGCGAGCAGGTCATGGTGCGTGGTTACCTTGATTTAGATAAAAAAAATTGGCGATGAGGAGAACGTGAAGGTCTTGAGAGTCAGATACCTGGTACTGAAGGTTGTGGCTTCGTACAATGTGATCATTGGGAGGCATACTTTGAATCGACTATGTGTCGTCATTTTGACGGTGCATTTGGCGGTTAAGTATCCATTAAGCAATGGGAAGATTGGAAGAATCAAAGTTGATCAGAAAAGGGCTAGAGAATGTTACAACAATTGCTTAGATTTGTATAGTAAGAAAAGCACGACAGTTGGCCACCGATGCTATGAGATTGAAACCCCAGGCGGAAACTTCAATCTGAGGGGCGAGGGGCATTTGAACAGGCCCACCCCGATTGAAGAAACCAAAACTCTAAAGTTCGATGAGAGACTGCTGAAGATAGGAACCAAGCTCACCAACGAGCAAGAGGAGCGTTTAGAGAAGTTGTTGGGGGAAAACCCCTGGATCTTTTTGCGTGGAGCTGCAAAGACATGCCAGGAATTGACCCCAATTTTATCTGTCATAGATTTGCTTTGAATCCAAGCGTCAAGCCGGTTACGCAACTTCGTCGCCGCATGAGGGGCGACAAAGGAAAGGCGGCACAGCAAGAAGTTGATAAGCTTTTGGCGGCGGAGTTTATCAAGGAGGTCAAGTACCCGACGTGGTTAGCAAACGTGGTAATGGTAAAAAAGTCGAGCGGAAAATGGCGGATGTGCGTTACACATATCTGAATAAGGCATGTCCAAAAGATTCCTAACCTCTCCCCAGCATCGACAAGCTGGTCGATGGCGCTTTCGAGAACGAGCTGCTCAGTTTGATGGACACTTATTATGGATATCACGAAATACGCATGCCCCATCGGATGAAGATAAAATGGCCTTCATGACTGCTAGGGTCAATTACTGTTACCGCACTATGCCATTTGGATTGCAGAACGCCGATGCGACCTATCAAAGGCCGATGGACAGGGTCTTCGCTAACCAAGTCGGAAGAAACATGGAGGTTTACGTGGATGATATGATCGTGAAATCCATTTTGGGAGCGAACCACCACCAGGACCTCTCGGAGGCGTTCGGTGAGATCCGCAAGCACAACATGCGGCTTAACCCAAAAAAGTGCTCCTTCGGTATTCAAGGCGGAAGTTTTTTAGGCTTCATGATTACTTCAAGGGGAATCGAGGTCAACCCCGACAAGTGTAAGGCGATCCAGCAGATGAAAAGTCCAGCCACGGCGAAAGAAGTACAACATTTGACGGGGCGCGTGGCAGCTTTGTCAAGATTCCTCCCACGTTCAGGTGATAGGTCAGTGCCTTTTTTCAAGTGTCTCAGGAGGAACGCGACATTTGAATGGACGAAGGAGTGAGAAGAGGCCTTTGCTCGCCTTAAAGAGCTCCTATCCACCCCGGCCATCCTGTCGAAACCCAAGCAGGGCTTTCCCCTCCACTTACACTTTGCCATAAGTGACAATGCCATCAGTTCTGTTATCTTGCACGAGATAGGCAGCGAACAGAAGATAGTGTACTTTGTGAGCCACACCCTTTAGGGCGCGCAGGTTAGATACCAGAAGATTGAGAAGGCGACACTGGAGGTTTTAGTGACCGCTCGGCGTTTGAGACCTTATTTCCAGAGTTTCCCAATGAAGGTACGAACTGATCTGCCTTTGAGGCAAGTTTTACAAAAGCCCGATTTGTCAAGAAGGCTAGTTGCATGGTCTGTGGAGTTGTCGGAATATGGGTTGCAGTATGACAAGCGTTAGACGATGAGTGCCCAATCGTCGGCCGATTTTGTTGTGGAGCTAACCCCTGATTATGGCGAGAAAGTGAACACCCAGTGGACTTTGTTTGTGGATGGCTCTTCTAACAGTAATGGAAGTGGCGCAGGAGTCACAATCGAGGGACCAGGGGATCGGAGTTGACTATGGAGCAGTCTTTGAAGTTTAAATTTCAGGTTACGAATAACCAGGCGGAGTACGAGGCATTGATCCCCAGCCTTAAGTTGGCGATTGAAGTCAAGATTGAGAGCTTGCTCATCAGGACGGACTCGCAACTATTGGCGAGCCAGGTGACAGGGGCCTTTCAAGTGAAAGAGCCTCACTTGATCAGATACTTGGAACGAGTGAGATACTTGATGACTCGTTTTCAGGAGGTAGTTGTGGAATTTGTTCCCCGAACGCAGAACCAACGAGCGGACGCCCTAGCTAAGTTAGCGAGCACACGCAAACCCGGCAACAATCGAAGTGTGATACAAGAGACGTTGGCGTGTCCAAGTATCGAGGGAGAATTGGTAGATTGCGTAAACAGAGGAGCCACTTGGATGGGACCCATTCTGAACATCCTCGTCGGGGACCCATCGGAAGTTGAGTAGTAAGCAAAAGAACAAAGGAGAGAAGCCAGCCATTATACGCTCATCGACAGCGATTTGTTCCGTCGGGGTTTTTCATCGGCCCTATTGAGATGTTTGCCACCAGAAAAATATGAAGCTATCATGTCGGAAGTTCATGTAGGAAATTGTGCAAGTCATATAGGAGGAAGGTCCTTGGCGTGCAAAGTTTTGAGGGTTGTGTTCTACTGGCCGACGTTGAGGAAGGACTGCATGGAATTCGTAATAAAATGCGAGAAATGTCAAGTGTTTGCAGATTTGCCAAAAGCGCCACCGGAGCAGTTGGCGACTATGAGTGCCCCATAGTCGTTCGCCATGTGGGGGCGGACTTGGTTGGATCTTTTCCAGCCGTCAGGTCCCAGATGAAGTTCATCCTGGTAGCGGTGGACTATTTTACAAAGTGGATTGAGGCAGAGCCGCTCGCCAAGATCACCTCCGCAAGTGTACGGATTGATCGAACTAATAAAAAGATATCGAACCACGAGGATAGTTGTTTATCAATTTGTTCTAAGAGTTTAGTGTTCAGAATGTGAAAAATAAAGCAATATAAGTTTGAGGTTTTGTTGTGCTTAACACACTTTTGATGAAAAGCAAGAATTGTAATTTAGATAAAGAAGTACCCTAGGTAAAGTTTCACTTAATCCAATTATGTTTCTTACAACCAAATCTTTATATGAACTTTAGAACCCCTTCTATGATGTTAAAGCCTTTACCTTTACTTGTTAAGCCTAATGCCTTAGTACCTAGTCAATTCAATTGAAGAATGAAGCTTCTATGTTCAGGCCAACACAATAAGTTCCCACCTTTATACCTAAGTGGTAGTAAACAAATCAATCTAATCCCATGGTCCCTTAATCCTTACCAACTACCGTTGTGCAAGAAGAAAGCCAAACACTTGCATGCATTCAAGAGAATATTGAAATAGAGAAAAGATACATAGAAATGAAACTTTATTCATATGAGAAACTCAGAAGTTCAAAACATAATCAAAGCTAAGGTTCACTTCACCCAAAGTACAAAGATAACTAGCCAAGCATGGCAAGGAAATTCATAATGCAAATTAAAAGAACAAAAACCTGAAACAAGAGTGCCAAGAAGCCTCCCACAAGCTCCAAGAACCTAAGCCTCTAAGTTTTGTTCAAAAAGTTACAAGATAACCAATGAAATGACAAAAAACCTAATTTATAGACTTCTCAACGGTTCGCCACGCATGTGCGTGGCCTCCTCCACGCACATGCGTGGACAATATGTCCAAATTCAGCTCCCATGCCCGTCCACCACGCATGTGCGTGGCCAAGGGGGCGCACATGCGTGGCCTTCAGCCCCTTCCTCCTTTCTTTGCACAGAACAGCCACGCATGTGCGCCGGCTATGTTTGTGGCGTAGCCGGCGCACATGCGTGGTTCATCAGATTCTTCTCCGAATTTTGTAACTCCTTCTTCAACCATCATCATGGCTCTTTACTTAGTCTTCAATCAACATCATTAGCCATCAAAAACACCTGAAACCTTCAAAGAATCTCAACAAACCATCATTTCACCAATGTAACTCATGGAGACACTCATTTAATCACAAGAATTCAACAACCAACCATTCAATTCATCAAATAAAACTTCCAATATGCAATTAACACTCATGAATTCATAAGATTCCAGCTCAAACCTGACCATAGGAATTACTCTCTAACCAAAACTATTAAAAACTAATAAAAAGATCAACTAAATAAATTAAAAACACCTAAACTAATGCAGATGCAAATATGAATTAAAAAAAAAGACTCAACTTGACTTAAAACTCAATAAAGGACTAACAAAGGAAAAGAAAGAAACAAGAAGGACTCGATAAACATAGAATAAACCTCGGGTCATCACTGGCGACAGATCGTTTGCAGGTTTGGGGTACCACGGGCGATAGTGTATGATAATGGGACCCAGTTTACGAGTAAACAAAATAGGGAATTATGCAAAGATATGGGAATCCAGATGAGGTTCGCTTCGGTGGAGCATCCGCAAACAAATGGGCAAGTATAGTCAGCGAACAAGGTAATTTTGCGAGGATTAAAGCGGCGGTTGAGCGAGGCTGGTGGCGCATGGTTAGACGAACTTTCAGTGGTTCTGTGGTCCTACAATACAACTGAGCAATCAAGTACAAGAGAAACGCCATTTAGAATGACTTACGGGACGGACGCCATGCTCCATGTTGAGATTGACAACTTTTCTTGGTGGACTGAACCACGAAGGCGAAAATCAGGCGAATATGGCAATGGAACTTGATTTGTTGTCCGAAACTCGAGAGGAAGCTCATGTGCGCGAAGCGGCGATTAAGCAACGAGCGGCGACGAAGTACGATTCAAAGGTTCGCCTCAGGACGATGCAAGTAGGAGATTTGGTTCTCAAATGGCGAACAGGTGCTGCAAGAAATAATCTAAGTCCAAATTGGGAAGGACCCTAAAGGATTGCAAAGGTCTTGGGCAAGGGAGCTTACCATCTTGAGGAGCTAGACGGAAGACAAGTTTCGCGATCATGGAACGCCACAAGTCTTCACTACTATTACAACTAAGCTGGGAGCAGGAGGAAAATAAGATGAAGTTTTCTCCAAAGAAAGTTAAATAAAGACGCACTCTTTTTCTGGGAATCTCCCCGGAAAGTCCAAAGTAACCTCCGGATTCGTTGACGACGTGTAGGGTAAGTCTCCCTAGAATACGAGCGAGCGCCTCTGACTAGGCAAAAGTCTTGGGCCACCCAAATGACCATTGGGACCCAAGCATCGTAAGCCCCGAGCGGGCAAAGTCCTCAAGAATAGATGCCGCTTTTCCTTTTTAGGGAAATTTTTTAAAAGCCTTGGCAGGGATAAACCAAGCATGAAGTCCTAGTCAAATTTTACACACTAAAATCGTTAAACATAATTCAATTCAAATATGACGCGTGAAATAATAGCGCAAGTAATAAGGTCGGCGAATGAATGAGGTGGAAGGCGAGCACGTTGTTGCTCATGAAAAACAAGAAGTGTGCTAAAATGGAGGGCGAAAGCACGATAATTTAAGGAAAAACAAAATGCAAAAAGGCCCAGGGGGCGAGTTGGTTACATAAAGCCCCGAAGGGCGAATGACCAAAAAGAAAGCAAAACAAAACAAAGTAGCAACATGGTAAAGGTAAAATACCAAAAACTAATTGTTTTCATTATCTTCTTCTTCATTTCCTGCAGCCCAAAGATTTGGCCCCAGCCTTGGTGGTTCATCTGGCCCGACCAGCCCAACATCTGTTATCTCCTTAAGCATTCCCATGGGGCTCAAATCTATATTTGGGAAAAGTCATTGAGCCTGGTCCTTGGCGAGAAACCTTCCTCGCGCTTCTTATAGGCGTCGTCCGTAGCTGCTTCCCTTACCTTGACGACCTTCTCCTTCTCTTCAGCGAGTTCTTTCTTCTTCTCTTCAAGCTCTGCCCTCAACGAGCTAAGTTCTTGGTCCTTCAAAGCAAGGGCATCATCCTTCGCCGCCAGCGCCAACTGGGCATGCTGCTCTTTCTCCTTCATTTCCACATCGAGCTCGGCGATCTTCACGAAGCGGTAACCAAGGCTAACCCTTACCTCGACCAACTCTTTTGCAACAGACTCCAGCTTCTTCTCAACGACGATTCTCTCTCTCGCCGCCCCAGTCACAATCTTATCCAGGCAGTCACCACACTTTGAGTGGTCCGCTTGGAGCGCGGCGTAGTCAGCTTTGAGCTTCTCCAATTCAGCAGCAGAGGCCCCGAATTTCCTGAAGGCGTGAGCAAAAATACACCCGGCGTGCAGGAGTGACGCCACACATTCTTGTCCCGCCTCCTCGACCCCTTTGTCAAAAACTTCTTTTTCCAGGTAATCATGGTTGATACTCGAAAGAAGAAACTCCATAGGGTCAGTGGCGTTGCGCAACATGATGGGGGGTCGGGGCGAACTACTTTTTCGCCCAGGTTAGAGCGAATCTCTTTTTCAGCCAAGTCAGAGCGGCCTTCTTTTTCCCCTAAGCCAGTGTGGCTTTCTTTTTCGCCAGCCCCTTGGCGAACGGGGCTGGGATTCTCTGTGTCTTGATGAGTTGGCGTAGTCGTCGTTGTCTGACAAGTTGGTGGTGGCGATGGTTGGCGAGGAGGGGACCTCGGAGTGGAGTTCTCCTCCCCTTGGCGGTTAGCGGCGTCGGGGGCAGGTTGGGAAGACTTTGTTGTCGTCTTCTTGTGGGGCGAAGGGTTCTTCTCACCCTCGCCGTCGCGCTGATGGCGCTTCTTTTTAGGGTTCTCAGTGTTGAAGTTCGGAGGGAACTTCGCGAGCCTCCTTGCGGAGGCGAGCTGGAGTTCTGCGTTGGTGAAACCCATTTCAGCTGCAAAAGAGGAAAGAGCAAGTTATACTCAGTTCAAGCATAATTTTTAACAAAATGAAAGGCAAGAAGAAATAAATGGAGGAGGAAAAGAGGAGCAAGTAGCAGTGTTTTGGCATAAGGCGACGAGCTAGGTATCTCGGGGTTTTGGAATGGCGTGCGCCCTCGATAACCTTGGAGCAATCAAGGATCGGAAGTTGGGCGAAGAAACTGATGATGGATTTGTCCTCGACGGTCAGAGAATCTTCGGGTGGATCGATAATTCTGGTGGGTTTATCCGTCCAGTAGAAAGGGAAATGAGCGGTTCCATCCCTTAAGGTAAAGAGTTCAGGGTAGGCTTGATGAACCGACACCATGAAGTATTTGCTCAAACGGAAATACGCCGGAAGTTTTCTCAAGGAAATTTGAGAGGGAAGGAGGGGTTTGGAAAGTGAGAAATGATGGAGAAGCAGGGTTTTTATAGGTCTAGGCTGACGATTGGCATGGAGGAGCACATGGTTATGTGGGGGCAATGGGGATACGTGTCTCATAATTGCAGGGAAATGATTGCCTTGGGAAGAGCAGGCGTCGCATTAAAGGGAGAAAACGCGCGTGATTGATGTAAAGCCTTTCTAGCTTCAGCTCTGAGGTGACGTATGATGGATTTGAAAGGACAATACCCATTGGGAGTCGTTGATCGCCACAACCGTCGATCTAGTTTTCCCAGTCGCCTCCGGATTTGCTTTCTTACGATCGTGATAACACGGGGTTCTATTGTCCTTTTTCGTAGTATTTGGCATATGTTTTGAAGGTTTATTTAAGTATTTTAGTATTTTTAGTTGAGTATTCACATTATCTTAATATTTTGATATTCTAATTAGTTTTATTATCTTCTTATAGTTTTATGTTATTTCTATGAGTTTTATAGAACTTAGGTTGTTATTTTGAGTCTTGAAAAGTTCATTAGGGTAATTATCCTTATTTCATCCTTTATTAATTATTATATGTTTTATTTTATGAAGAGATAAAGGAAAAGAGGAGAAAATCAAGGCAAGATAAGCAAGATTCAGAAGTGCACCAAATCTGGAAACTTCAGCATGAAGCTCGTGCCGTTTTAGCCTGAAAACCGTGCTGTAGCGCGACATAAACCAATGCTGAAAATTTTAGCATGAAGTAGCACGAGTTCTGCTTGGAAATTGATGCTATTGCATGACAGAAGTCGTTGATGGAATTTCTAGCATGAGAGTAGCACGAATTTTGCCTGTAATTCGTGCTATGGCACAGTCACGAATCTATTATTATTTAAACGTGTTTAGTTTCAACGCTAAGGATCCTTTTTCACGTGGAAAATCTTTCTGAGACTTTTGGAGGCAGAGCTCTGAGTTCTTTAGGATCCCTTTCAGGTTTCTACTGTAATTTTGATGTTTTGTCATCTTCTTCTTGAATAGTTCTCCATGACTATGAGGAACTAATCCTCTTTTGCATTAGGGATAGATGAAGTTACATCTTTGATTATGTTTGGATTCGTTTCAGTTTTCATATGAAAGACTATATTTCGTTCTTGAATTTCTCCCTTGCTCTTATTGTTGTCTATTGCGCATAGATTATATTACGTGTTTCTATACAATTGGGAAATTGATAGGAACTAGGGATCTAGAGAGAAATTGGATTTTGGTCTCTACGCCTTAGGGATAAGGGTAGCAATAAATCTGTGATTGTCTGATATTGAATTGAATCTCTAGTTAATTAGGATTAGCTACTAAGGAATTAGCTATCACTAATTAATTAGAAGGAGAACTTGACTAAGGAATTAGTAAGTAATCACATAGACATAATACCTTGAACGGGTTTAGTTGACTTCATATGTAACTAGAACGGGTACAGGCATAACGAGGGTAACAGATTCAATTCCCTAGTGCAGCTTTTCTCCCTAAGTTTACAAATCAACAACCGATTATTTGTTTTTCTTGATTTCTTTTCGCAATTATCACAATCAATCAATCCTTTATTTTTCTCTTTGTTTTTCGTCCTTACAACTAAATTGGTAAATTTAGAAGTTAACACACACAATCCTTGTGTTCGATAATTAAACCCTGGGCGAAACTGTACACTTGCAGTTTGGCATATCAGATCGCCTCTCGCCACCAATACACTTATGGACTCGTAAATTTAGGGCCTTGTACTGACGACCTACATTAAAATGCCATGTTGGCGATCTATGATAAATGAATGTTTTAGAGCTAAGTTAGGCTTAGGAGACTGTTAAGGTTCTTAAGACACGCTCGACTTTCGTGCCTCAAGCCTGGTGTCTTGTGGACTTCGGGACCGGGCGAGCTCCTATAGGGGCAACGCCCTAGGTGGTTACCTGCCCATCGGTGAGTCACTTGGCTTATAACCTGGGTCTACACACACGGCCCAACTGGCCCATTAGGAATAGGCTAGCACACGGGGCCCACACTCCCACACCTATAAATAGGAGACGATTACCAATTGTAAGGGACTTTTGGCTCATTCCTTAATAACACTTGAAATTCAATTACTCACACTCTCTCTCTAAATTCCCTCTCTCTCTAGTGCAATCACACCACACTCTAGGTACTACCCTACCTCTCAATGTTCCAACCAGGAACAGAGTTAAGTAACATTTTTTTATCCCCTTCTTAAAGCCCACCTCTGAACCCTTCCCGCTCTTGACAAGTCTATTTCCCTACCCTCTTGCTATCTTAGGGCATGTTTGTTTTTCAGTTTTGGTCTCCAAAAGTACTTTTGAGTCTTATGTAATTTGGCGCCACTATATTTTTGCAAATTAAAAACCACATTCATTCAACTCACTTTTAACCCCGAAATCAACTTTCCAACTCACCAAATTGTCGCTTCTACATTCACCCAACCTACTTTCAACCTCAAACTCTATTTTGAAATAAAAATACATAAATTACATTACAACCAACCCACTTTGACTCAAACTATGTTTTATAAACTCACATTCACTCAAATTCTGTTTTGCAAATTGAAAATCCAACGCTTTTACCCAATTCTCTAAGATTAAGAAAATTAGTTAAGAGCAATAAATTTGTACTTTTTGAAATTTTTTTCCAAAATCACCCTTATTTGTAAGGGTCTTGGAAATCAAGCAAAATTTTGGGAACACATGAAAATTCTTTAAATATGGATTATTAAATATGAGGTTAACATGAAAAAATATAATTAATGTTTCATAAATAATGTAAAATGACTTATATTTTGAGACAAGAAAAGCTAAAAAAATGTGATTTATCATAGGAGATTGAGGGAGTATCTTACTGTTATTAGACTAGTGACAAGAATTTGAGCAGGATAAATTTTACTTTATTGACACTAATGCAGCAAAAATGTTTAGACCATTACCAAGATAACTTACTTTTCACAGTTTATCACAAGTTCTACATGTCATTGCCACATGTCACTATGATAATCATAAAAATTGGCCCCACTAAAATTATGCACGGAATCAATGATGGGAAGGAAGAGATTTCTCTGGCATTGAGAAAGTGCTTTGCTCTTCCACATAGTTAGCAAATCGCATCTGACAAATGACACATTATTGCCACGTTTGAGATTTATATCCATACAAAAATAGACACGCACCACTTTCTTTTATAAGAGCAATTATTGTTTTGTTTGCAGTTGTATGTCATTCTGTCTCTTATCAAGCTTTTGTTTGTTCCATATCTAGCATATGCACATCGAAGGCACGCTTTTCAGAAAATGCGTGGGAGAGAGAATAAGATGGTGGCCGCCAAATAATTGAGCAATCACATTTGTGCTTCATTATAGTTATATTATATTCATGTGTCTTGCTAGGGTGGAATTGTTTCATAGGTGCACTAAGGAGTATTTTTGACTATTTAAGTTAGTGTTCTCCCGTTATTCCCCACCCTTTTCCTCTTCCAACCAACCACTAGTCCACCACCACCGCCATCCCTTCTTCTTCAATTGCCGCATCTACTGACCCCCACGTCCTCCATCATCATCAAACTTCAACAAAATTTGCATAATTGGAGTGCAATCACAGCAGTTCACACCAACCGGGATCTTTACGCTGTATCTCGCTACTAATTCCCTATAATCAAAGAAGAAATTGGGCCACAAATTAGGGTTCGAGCGAGAAAAGGAAAGAGTGTGGTGGTTGAAGTAGTCCCTCCAATCGAGGATCTACGTTGTCATTGCTTTCCTCGCTCACTGACATTTGGCTATCGTATCCCTCTGACACGACGAATTTAGCGGTGTTGGCATACCGAAGCTTTTGCAAAGCAAAGTTGAAAGTGGAAGGGGAAGGGGGCGGAGTGGGGAAGAATGTTTGTCAGTTTACATTTTTACCCTTTTATGATTCATTCAATCTTATCCCTCCAATTAAATAATATACCAAAGTTTCTTGAATCCAACGATGTTTAACCATGGTGCACTTGTAGACCAAAATATCAATAGTCCACCCTAGTCTCACCCTATATTCATAATGCAGAATGATAAACAGATGTAAAAAAGAATGAATCAAATGATTTATAGACATTCGCGTAAGAGAGAAGTAATTGATCTAATATATAATAGAAAAGAGTAATAGAGAGAAATCAAGTATTTATTGGGTGTCTGCTACATTTGTATGTTTGAATATCGTTACTAAAAATAATTTTAAAATGATTGGTATACTCCAATGGTGTAGACACCTAGTGTGTGTTTGAAAAATATAAGTGTGTCACGTCAAATTGAACTAACAAATAGTTGTTCTTGTAAGGATGAATTGACGTCTAGTCTAGTAGTGCCATACTTGAAACAAAATATACTTCTAGAGTAAGATATGGAGAAAAGATAAAAAAGTGGTAGATGTGATATCTGATGTGATATGATAAGAAAAAAGAGATAGAGAGAAAAAATAGGTGCTTGAAAGGTATATGTACCGTTAGTAGTTCACGTAAGATAATTCCTCATGGAAATGTACTGAAGTAAAAATAAAGATTTTATTGACTTGGAAAAAACATAATTGGGTGCCAATGGAAGTGTTGAGGAAAACCTTGGAAAAATGGGCTTGTGTAACTTATATTCGAGTTATACAAGACATGTATGAGGGAACAAATATAAGTGTGAGAACTTCTGGGGCATGACTAATTGCTTCCCTATAAAAATAAGTTTAAATCAAGACTCAGTATTGAGTTCCTACTTGTTTAATTTGGTTATGGACATACTTATACCAGGGATACTCAGAAAAACATTCCTAATTGCACGGTATTTGATGATATAATTCTAATTGAAGAATCAAAAGAAACTATTAATTCTAAACTTGAGATTTGGAAATTAAGCTTAGAATCTAAGGGTATTCAATTAAGCACGAGTGAAACACAATATACAATTATACATAATACAATTTTAGTAAGATTGATGCTGGAAGTAACGTGGAAATAATTTGAAACTACATCATATCACATATTCAAAATTTAAGTACCTCATATCTATTTTACAAATAATGAAAAAATTGATAAAGATGTTAATTACAGAATTTAAGGTGGGTGGTTAAAGTAAATTTTTTATTAAAAAAATGATTTGTATGCACCCCCAATTTGTGGGCAGTGTTTAGATACAATTTAATACATGTTTTTATTATTGTTCAATTACAATATGAAATGTTAGTTGTATAAAGAAAAGTTAAGTAAAATTATTACATTAACAAAATATTAAGAAAGTAACTGATTGGGTTTTTCATAAAACAACCGAATAGGCGCATAAGCAACAACTTTAGGTAAGTTTTGTCCTTAGCAAAAATATGCATGTGACAATAGCAACAATATAGTAGTACACGCCAGGGCACATGCTAGAAAGCCACGAAGCTCTGCCTTTTTCTATTACAATCACAAATCCTTAAAGAGACAGTATACTAGATTGGTCCACAACTTCACATAACCTTGTTAGTAGTAGTGCAAAGTACATCAAGAATTTGTACTAACTTTAACTTTAAAATTCCACTAGCTCACATGCTCGTGGACTCCCAAAAAAAAAAAAGTGAAGAGTACTAGATATTTCATCAAATTAAACATTTTACATTTCCTCATTATTCAACCATACCACACACTATGAAGGTGAGAGAAGATCAATCAAATCGAATTAAGAGCACAAAGACTGAAAACAAGTTTTTATTTACTCCCTCCAGGAATCAATCACCTTCTTCTTGCAGCAGTCTCTCTTTGGGCATTGAAGTAAACTGCAGCCACAGGTAGGCCAAGGCCATTCTCCTCTGAGAAACTCCTTGTGTTGAACTGGTCTCTAGAAGCTGGAGGCCTCACTGTTTGTCTTCCTCTCTGCTTGAACAAGATGAACACATATCTGTGTATTCCTATTACTGGCTTTGGGCTCTCATAGCTCACAATCTCCTTCCCTATATGAAATTTCCCCTTGTTAAATTATTCATAATTTGAACAAAATGACCATTATCACAATCATCTTTAGAAGTGACTTGTTTTTGTGAGCTGCAATATATTGACATAGTTGACATGTGTTAAGTCTCACATTGATAAGAGTTATGACTATGAAATTTATTGTAAATCAGAGAGCAATCCTCACCTTTCAAGCACAACCCAAATTCTAATAACATTTGGAGTGATAAAGAATGGTAGAAGTATATCTAAGAATAAGAATTGTTCTTTGAATCAGAAATATAAAGGAGGATTAGCTAAAATTGTCTATTTAATTGATTGGGATTAGAGTTGAGACTAACCAAAAGAGACATCTGTGGTGCCAGGAATATCTGCAACCATCCTGGGAAATTGGTACCAAGTTGATGAGCAGAATTTATAGCACAAAAAGATAAGAAAAAGAGCTTTGATTATAGTACAAACCAGTGGAGATGTTCCCTTAAATATGGATCACTAGGACTTGGAGCATCTGGGTCGGTCATGATCTACAAATTTCCATTTTATATATGCTAAGTGTTAGTATAAGTAGATACATTTAAATGAGAAATTCTTGGAGTGAACCATCATTTTGGTCCCAAAATATTGAGTCGGTCACTTCAGTTCTTGAAAGATGAAAATTACCGACACAAATAAGTCATTTTTTGAACTAAGATGATGTTGCAAAAGGACCAAATTTTGTCTTTTTCATCTTTTAAAGATGAAAAATGTAATTTTTATATCTTTTAAGGATTAAGGTGGTCGGCTAGATATTGTGTAGAGATTAAAATGATGGCTTACTCGAAAGCTTTGCTTGTCAAAAGTGCTTACGCATGATTCATTCACACCTTACTTTTTCTTTCATCTCATTTCCACACACATTTTCTTCTTATTGTTGTCTTCTTTTCTAATTACATCACTTGTCATATTTCTCATTTATCTTTCTTTTATTTCTATCTCTCTTGAGATGCGAATGAAATTAAAGTGTTAACACACCATTTTCCCTTAATTAAAAGTTCAAGATCCATCAAAATAATAATAAGAAAATGACATTAATTAGAAGCTTTGCTGAAGTTGTTTAAATAGTATCCTCAACATATGTTCTGCTATACTATGCAAAAATAAAAATAGAAGATTAATAATGTATTCACCTACTTCATCCTTCTACAAATACCTATACATACTAGACGAAGAAAGAATTAAATGAAAATTTAATGTATTTCATATCTTGAAGTGTGAAAAAAACTTCAATTAGTTCTTCATTTAGTATGTAGGATGATTTATATGAGAATATCACACTACTCAAAATTAAAATTTTGTTCATGACATGAGTGAATAACTTACCAAGGTATAAGCAGTCCTCATGTCATCACCACCAATCTCAACGCGTGGCTTGGCCATGATAGTTGAAGGCATTAACTCATGACCATTTGCAACTTGCTTGGTGGAATATGTCACATTCATTCTCACACTTGGGTTGAAAATGTCTACCACTTCTCCTATCACTCTTCCAACAGCAAGTGGTTCCATTAGCCTAGACATTACAATGAAGCAAAGAGATTGGAGATAAAAAGGAAATGTGCTCTCCAACTTTGGAAATTTGGGTACATGGAAACTTACATTTTGAAGCCATTTATAGGCGCCATAAGGATTTGTGAAAAGGAGAAAGTGAGCTTTACTTGGTTAGAAGCATAAAGAAAGATTCCATACAGGCTTGTCTACTTCGGGAAAGGACATCTATTTTATGTATCCAATTTGTATTATTCAAACTTGTTAAGGGAACACGCTAGATACTTGATAGAATGATTAGATGCTACATTTATCTATCATGAGCAATCACTCTGAAAAGCTTCCAAGTTTTTTATATAAATTTTTGTGTGTGATTTATGGCAGAATCTATAACATGTCTTTGGCGTATTGGACAAACGAGAATGAAGAACATATACAATATGTCCCACTACAACTATAATATCTTTGGAATATGAATTCAACTTTTTGATAAGGTGCTGAATTTCACGCACATGTTTTCTCAGATCAACGAAAAAGAAATCTTATCAAGTTCAGGCTTTGTATTTTAAAAACAGGGGAGACAAAATTTAAATGAGTAAACAACCATTTTGGTCCCTAAATGTGTTCACTTGAGACGGAGTGGTCCTCGTACTTTAAAAATTGTCATTTTTCATCCCTAAATGTGTTGCCGTCGGTCAAGTTAGTCCTTGGTTCAGTTTTTCGTTAGTCCTTGAGACGGAAAATGTCAAATGTCACGTTTTTGCCACATTAGCTTGACACGTCATGAATTACTCACATCTTATAATGTCAATTTAGTCCCTTAGAAAATTAAAATTAAAAACTCTATATTTATTAATTCAAATTACAAAAAATCACTTAATCATCATCTTCAACCTCATCTTCATCTTCATCTTCATCTTCATCCTCAATCTCACCTTCTTCTTTCTATCATTTCCAAAAAACAAAACACAAAATCCTCAAATCTTCATCCTCCATGGAAATAAACTATAAACGAGATCAGCAAAATTAAAAACTAAAAAAACAATAAAAATGTATCCAAAAATTGTAACCAACATACCCTAATTCTCATTTACATTCCAAAATTTTCCCCAATTTTCCCCAATCTCTGAATCAATCTGTTACTTCCCCAGCGAGGGTGTTTCTCAGCTTGCAATATCAGCAGCGGTGGAGCCACCAGCGGCAGCAAAGGCCTCATCCTCGATCTGGCGAGCAGCGGCAGAGGCCTCGTCAGCAGAAAAATTGTTCGCTCGTTTCATCTCGTCTATATCGATCCAAGCTCTCTCAATCTCGTTGTGGCTCTCTGGGGATTTGATTTGGAGATTTGATTAACATGGGTTGGGTGACATGGAGATGCTATTAATCGCTTGAGAGAATGAAGGTTGTGAGGGCGGTGGAATGGATTTGGAGAGAGGTTAATTTCAAAATCAGTAATGATATATACACACCTCATTTTTAAAACACTTCATTTTCACTTCTTTTTGTTTCTATCTCTCTCCTCTTATCATCTATCACATCTCATACTTTCTTTCTCTTACTTTTTTCTTTCTTCCTATCTCTCTCCTCATTCCACCTCTTACACCTCAAAGAGAGGTGTGTATGTAAGATCATTCTTTCAAAATAGTTAAACACGAGCCATTTCAACCCATGAGTTACACCCGGCCCACTTCTTAAAAACTCATAAAGGAAATAGTAATGACACGTAGGCCTAGCATTGCTTAATATTTCGTTGACATATGTGTCTAGAGGCAGTTAAGAAGTAAAAAAACTGTTCAACGAGATTTCAATCTCTACCAATAAACATGCAAATCTTGCGGTGGTTAGTTACTACAAGAAATAGTCTAATTAACGTCCATTTTTTGGTGTCGGTCATGACACCAGCCGTGAAGTTAGAACGTTTTTATCTGTTTAACTGACTCAAAGTTAACGCTAATCGTTCAAAAGTGTAATTTCGAGCCAAAATATTAGCGTTGGCTAAACCGAGACTTTTTAGAGTCGGCTTGGCCCACTCTACGACAAATTCAGGTCGACTCTAAGTCATATGAGTTTGTAGCATCAGCTAGCGCCAATGCCAAGTGATCGGTCCAGATCCATTAAATCTAAATATAACGTGTGTGAGGTTGAAACTAAGTCAGTATTTACAATTAGCGTCGGTCAAGTTGACCATATTTGTATTTATATTTCTTCTCCGATTGCGAGGGATCGCATTCTTTCCCATTCTATCTTCCAAAACCTAAAAAACCTCTACACCTACTTTGCCACACCTGATTAATCGTCGTCTAGTTTCAGGGACCCTTATCCTTGAGCAGCCGACATTGCTCGTGAGCTACGTCCGTTGTCATCTTACTTCGTATGTTTGTCTCCCAAACCCTAAAAATCCCTTTTTGTTGGTTGTACAAGAGTGGCAACCGTTCCTGAGCACCTGCCACCATCCTTGAGCAGGCAGCGTCATACATGAGATGAGTTGTTGTCCTTAAGGTGTAATCGTCTATCCTTAGTTTTCGCCATTGTCGTTGAGCTTCCGTACTCTCATTGTTATCATTGGTCACCAATCAAGGTAAGCCATATGATCTGGTGTTTGAGATACTTCTACAGTTGGAGCTTTAACAAATTTCCTAGATTCAGGTGTGGGAGGAGGTTGGTTGAGCTTATATAACACCTATTTTGTTTTATGAGAGAAAAGGAAAAGAGGGAATATGAGAAGACAGAACAGGATGAGAAAAATAATAGATTTTGTAGATTGTTTAGTGGCTATGTTTGGCATGTCATTTCAGCTAGCTTATAGCTTATTTGACTAGCTTAAAAGCTCTATAAAAGTGTTTGGTAAAAGAGCTTATTTCAGTAGCTTAAAACTTTAAGCTATAAGCTATCTCAGGTAGCTTAAAGCTTATAGCTTATGAAATATATTCTCATTTTTATCCTTATTATTTTATTAAAATTTCACCTTTAGCCTTATATGTTTTTTTTATTAAACATATTTACTTATCAGTTATCACACTTGTCTCATATGCACACTGTTTCCACACACAAATAATTACTACTTTGGAATAACACAAATAATTTTATATTACCAATTACAAATTATTTGTTTTATTCTATTTAATTTAATAAAACTATAGAAAATTAATTAAGCAAAAATTAACATTATATTTTTAAGATGATAAATAACTCGAGTAAAATTAAAATATTTATAATAATTTTAATATTAATATCATATAGGTATTAATGTAAAAATAAAGTAATGTTAAATATAAAAAAGAATTTTACAATTATGCCCTTTTATGTCATTTTATAATTTCAGCTTGTTCAACAGCTAGTTTTACCAAACACTTTTGTTCAAATTACGTAGCTTTTCAGCTTTCAAGCTTTCAGCTGACTTATCAACTAGGCGTGCCAAACATAGCCAATATCTGAGAAATAAATATGAAAGAGAGTAGAGATTGAGGTGAGTATACTACCCATTTGTTTGGTTGAATAGAAAATGACAAAATAAAAAAAAATACTTTTAAGGACAATTACACCGTCATTATCTTAGGTATATTATTATTAATTTATTACATTGATGTCTCATCTATTTTGTAAAAGGCACATGCCTTCCTTCATATGTGCATTATTTAGAATAGTAAAGCGATATAGTGTTTTATATAATGATAAATTTTAGGAGATCAGTACAATATTCCCAACAAAATATGAGTGGTTAGTGTTTGATTAAATAATAAAGGACATGTCAGTGCAATTATGATAAATCTCATTGGTAGTCCATGCAATTTTAACTTACTTGTACACAAAATGATATTTTAACCCAATAATAAAATACTAGACAATAAGGAAAAAGAATAGTCATCTATCTATCTATCTATCTATCTATCTATCTATATTATATATAAAAGAAGAGTTTGTGCAGCCTTGAGGGCAAATTAGGAATTCAATACTCTATTGCACTACAATTGAAATTTCTCTATGAATAATTTAGTAAATTTTAATATAATTAGTTAGAAAACAAATCTTGACCATCGAAATCAAAATCAGCTTTCAATCTTGGCCGTTTATTTCTTTTCTTTTCTCCTTCAGCATTACGCTGGAGCTTGCACGTTTTTGTTCTTTCACCTTCTCGCTTACCCAAAAAAACCTTCTCGCCTCCCGTTTTCATTTTTCACCTCTCTAATGGCGTTGCCGTTTTTCCCCTTTATGGCTTCCGTTTTTCTTTTTCCATGTTCGTGCACTTAAAGCTTAAATTCCCATTATAAATTAGGGCAGCTAGCTTGGTGGTTGGGGCAAACGCAGCCACATTTGTACTGGGGATTTATCAAATTGGCGGTTGATTAAGCGTTGGAGGATAACCAGCAAGACGCAGAGGAAGGGAACCGCCAATGCAGTCATGGAGAGTGATAGGGAGAGATAGAGAGGGTTCGAAGGAGGAGGCCAAACCTCTTCGTTCGCGGCGGTGGTCGGAGTTCGCGACCGTTGCGCGCTCACCAGGACGAAGGAGATGGGTCCGAGGGGATCTGGGGCTCTAGCTGTGCTCGCGTTTCTTCTTATTTTCCCAGAATTGTTTAGTTGTCGTCTGGATTTTCATCTTATTCTTCCCTAAATTCATTCATCATTCTTATGCATGCTGGAAAAGCAAATCTACCATCTCTCTTATCAGAACTATTCAATTACTTTAGATCTTATTGTCTGCTTCTTTCTTTTAGACTTTGCTATTTCAGGTATTGTGTTCTAATTATCTCACTGCTATTAGATGCTATCAATCCAAGGTAGACTTCACAAAATTTACATATGACTCTTTATAGAACTAAAAACCTGAAACCAAATAGTTGTCTGTGATTTCTCATTGTTTATGCAGGAAGTTTCCTTAGGCAGAGAGATCGATGGTAAAAACAACGAGGTATGTTGTTTGGATTTTTCGTGAGGACATTGATCAGGTACAATTAGTATTTAAGTTAAGGGGTATTTTGTGCATCAGCTTGACTTTTTCCGACATCTATGTGTCTATCTCTGTGTGTTGTTTTTATTATTTAGATGTGTAGGTTGGTACTAAATGATATCTATGGGAAGTTTTTAATTTTCATTTCTCTCATAATTTAGTGCTTATAGTTTTCCTTTTTCATTTCTCGCATTGTTGAGCAGACCTGCAGAATGCTAAAGGAGTTTCCCATTTGATAGATTTATGCAACTATCTCATAAATCTTGAAGATGGTAGTTGGGGCTTAAAGAGATAGATGCATAACTTATGTCTTACTCTTTAGGCTTCATTGTGATTTGGTTACGACCACCTTATGAAATCTATTTCGCAAGAAGGATACGACTGTTTTTACTTGCTTAACAATAAATGTTGTGATTTTTGGTTGTTGTCATTTTCCTGTAAATTAAATCTACATACTCTGATGTTTTAAATGTGTTGGAGAATGATATGAGGTGTGAATGGAAGGAAGATTCACAAGATTGTTGGGTTGGACCGCTGAAGAATGGAAGCAAGATTGGATTCCGCTGCCATTTATCTATTTTTTCATTGATGTTTCGTAATTGCTTTACCTCTTTTCCACAATCTGGGTAAGCTTTTGATTCATTGATGTCTCTAAAATTTTTGTTTGGGTAGGTAATTTCAAGTTATTGGGTCCCTGTATTGAGTAATCACAATAGTGAGAAAAATTCCATAACTCATCGCATAGTTATAGTGTTTTTTTCTTTACCTGTCATCTTATTTTTATTTGATTTTATTGGCAAAACACTGAATAATCATCATTAACCGATGATGATGATTTCATTCTTCTCAATCCTAATTTCTCCAACATTTTCCTTTGATGTTGTTGTTCCAAAGGGGGTTTTGGTCAACAAAAGCAACTGTGGCGTATGTAAACTTATCTTATTAGGTATTAAAGCTCCATTACATGTATATTTTATTTCAATTAGTTATAAATATTGATTGCATCCTAGAATGGGTTTATATTTATGTTTATAGTATGGTTCTATAAACCATTGATCTGTTATGTTATTTTTCAACATGGAAAGTATGTGGTCATTCCTTATAAGCCTATGGTTCCGTCGGTCAACTCGACAGGGTAGAGCAAACTTGCGCATTTTCTTGCGCAGGAATATCAAATAACAATCAGTTTGCCAGACCAGTACCTCAAAAGTTGTTAAGCACCCTAAACTTCAGGTAAAAGTTGTTAAGCACCCTAAACTTTCTGTAAGAGGGAATAATTATGTACTAAGTGCCCTTTTGAGTCTAAATCATGTGCTGCTGATTTCTGAGCTCATTTTCATTATTTTTTCGCCTGATATAAAGTTTCATGAAAAATAGGGAAAACATCCAAATTTGAGTAAAACATATTAATCAAAGCAGAGTTTATCTCATTAAATTTGATTTTTTTGATTAAATTAAATTTCTTACTCATTATAGTAGAGGTATTTTCATTTATCTAATCAGCTTTATCAGCTTACCCATCATGTGTGTTTCCTAGACTCCTGAGTTTACTTATTCTAACTTATGTCTCTCACCTGTAACTCCCTTCCATAGATTTCTCTTTGTTTGACTTAAACTTAGTTTTTTAGGATAAGGCTTTTGACTTAGCAGGGTCTGGCAACGAGGCTTTTCACATAAACCATTCTCAAATTTGGGAGCAATAGTGACATTGCTATTTTGGGCACCTTTGTGGCTTCAATTGTAACTGGTGTCTTGGTGTGAGTTTTATTCCCCCACCCCCCTTTCCCTATTAAATTGGTAACTTTTACACTTATTAGTTATACACGTATCACATTTGGGTGGTTTATTAGGATTATTCTTTTCACTATTTATGTTTTTAACCTCAATGCTGCAGTTATCTTTGGGGGTGATTGCTGAGGAATTTCCTCGCAGATTGTTACAGTAAGTATGTAATTTATTTATGCCAAAAACATGGGATTTAAGTGTTGTCACTGCTTTAATTCATTTTATAACTCAAATTTATGTATTGGTATTTTTAGCTTTATGTTTTTTGTTATACACAGACTCATTTTATGTTTTTCTTGCAGACAAACTCTCTTTTGTTGGTATATTTTCTAACTTGGAAATGGAGTTATTAATCTTTTACACACTGAGCAAAATATTCTGCTGAGTTATCAACTGAAGGGCACTGTGTGATGAGATATACTTTGGTAATAACTATGACATGATTGAGACACTAATTATCACATTAGGAGAATAGGAGGAGAGTCAAACATGTCCCATTTGAAACTGCATCATAGTAGAGCAAATTTGGAGGAAAGTGAGGTTATATGTATTTTTTAATCAATTTTGTAATGACAGGTTTCTATTAGCAGCAAAAAGTCTAAATTTTGTCTTTGAGAAGAGGCTGAAATAGTACCGATTGTAGTTCTCTATACAATGTTTAATGCATATGTTGTCAATTTAAATGTCCACTTATCTCTTATGCAAATGATTAGAGGACCAGTGTAGATTTTCCTTTTTTCATCATGCTGAACATATTCACCACCTTCACCTGTGTTTTGTCTAAAACCTTCTTTAGCTTGAGAAGGACTAAAATTTGACATAGACCCAGTTTCAATGTATTGGAAATTCACAAAACCATGTGCAGTGGAGGAGTTTTGGAATTGGAACAACATTACAACCAATAGTAGGAGAGATAAGTAAGCCAATGTAATCACCCTCATGGTCTCAAGGAACAGATTATGCATGGAAAGGAAGACCTGTAGCTGCTCATAAGTTTCTAAATAATAAAAAAAGAACATGCTTCTTTAATTTTTGGACCAGATTCAAAAGGGGTAACCAAACAAAATCAAAGAAAGAAAACTTAAAGGTAGATTGTAGATGTGGTTTCCTTTTTCCTCCTTTTAGCACTCATTTTAATTCCTAAATTGTTTCCTAAGCATCCAGAAATTGATGAGGTGATAATACTAGAAACACTTGATAAAAGATCTAAAGAAATGTTTGAATGGTCAGACGAAGGGAAGTTGACGTGTTCAATGTAGCAAAATTTATCCCTTAAAAATATTGCTAATTTTCGTTTTTTTTTTTTGAGGTACCAAGTGAGTTTAGCTGCAAAATCTTTGTTCTTTTGTTGTTTAAGGCAGAATGCATAAGCTCATTCTATCTCACCTTTTAAGATATTATCTAATGATTCAGTTAGCCCAACATAAGCACATTGTAAATCAACTTAAATGACAGATAGAAGTAGCATTCAGGTGTTAATATGACAAGTTTCCTCACAGTCATGGCAGGGGTATAGCTACATGTGAGTTTGTTGCGAGGCCAAAGCAGCATTAATGCGTTTATTGATTGTGTAAATACAATATCTCACACACACATTGATGATTATATTAAAAATATGAAATTCTCATCTTAATAATAAATCATCTGTCCTCGAATGATAACTCAAATGGTTAGGGAGCATGTAGGTTGGGTGAGGGAGGTTTAGGGATCAATCCCTGGAGGGTGTAATTTATCTTTCCGATGTAAAAACTCTTTCATGAAAATTTTTACTAATTATGTATGCTCAATTCCTAAACTACCCTACTAAAAACTCAAGAGTCTTTTGGGCTTTATTCCTCCATGTAATAAAAAAAAAAAAAACTCAAGAGTCTCCCCTTTTTTCTCCTTATTTTGTTCCATGTAGATTTTTTCAATTATATACTATATATATTATATTAAAAACGGTATGGTTGTAAATGAGTAAAAGACAAAAAAAAAATTGGTGATAAATTATTATTTATTAGTTTATTTAAATTTAATTTGACTCTTGGCTTCCCGTTCCCTTCTTTAAAATTGATTTACATTTTAAGCTCTTCTTTGCAATGCACTTATGCACATATCACATAATTACAATTAAAGTATCCACACCCTTGACATTTATATATAGACACAATCATATGTACATAGACAATAAAGTAAAAGTTCATACTTTGTCATGACTAGCTTCATTGTTCCCGTCACATTTGAGATTTTGCATGAGTCAAAGATAATGACTAATTTCATTTCTCTATTGTTTTGCATTCACTTATTTGTTTCCATTTTAATAGTTTTATTTTGAATCTTATTTTCTTGATGCTCCACTATGGTAAGATTATCGAATGGGTAGTGGAGTACGTACAACTCCCGTCTAAAGGTAATCTGTTTCTTACTAATCCATTAGGCGTAACAAAAAAGATATGTTTTTAGGTAATCAACAACAAGGGTTACCTACTTCAATCGAGCATCTAGGAAAACAACGACAAAAGATAAAAACCAAAAATAGAAACTCAAAAAAACAAACATTCATTACAAAAAAAAACTTACAAATTTATGATTTCTTATATTTAAAATAAATTTTTTCTTCTAATCCATAAAATATCTTTTAAAAAATAACATATATTTAAAAAATCATAAAAAAAAACAAAAATGAATATTCCCCGTGCATCGCACGGGTCAAAAGTACTAGTGTTGATTTAAAAGCAACGCACTAAAATCTTAATTAACTATTGAAAATCTTCGCAAAATTGAGAGGTAATACAAAGGTCGAAGTTCCACACTTAACAGTCACATCTCCATCTTCTTTACTTCAAACCGTATTTTAAAACTTGGAGATAACTGGATTAATAAATCAATTGTTGGATTGCTTGATTCGATGTATATGAATTTTCTAATATTTATATTATAAGTTAATATTATTAACAAGTTTATACTTAAATTTAAAATTATTATGATTACATAATTTATAATTAAACAACCAGTAAAAAATAATCAAACAAGAAGGTAAACATTTTGGTAAAGAAAATTGGTCCAATTAAAAGCGTAGTTTAAGTTAACTGAAAAACTCTACTAACATTTTATTATCGATATTAATTTACAAAATATATATTGGTTTGGTGGGTCACAGTTCTTGCATGTCCAAGGTTCAATTCCCAATCTCCCACTTGTCCCCCTTCCAATTTGACCAAGTAGTAACTCACGCATCCAACCAAACCAAAATCCAGTCAAGTCAATGTTGAGGTTGATTGTAATGTAAGTCTCACATTACCAATAAAGGAGAAAAAAAGATCAAGTTATGCATCTTGGAGAAGTCTCACTGTTATATATAGGGATATCAAGCTCCTTGTTTCAACACACCAAAACACTAAAGATGTAGCACTTGAAAACACTTTAAGTTTATATTTGTCTTTTCTTTTTTCTCTTATGCTCTTGTTTTAGAGTATTGTGAGATGTAGTTCAAACATTTACTTTGGAGAGTGTGGGTGTACTGGGGTCATGAGGTGGTTGAGAGTGAAGTCTATGTGTTGTAACAATTTTCACATAGTGTTTATTCTCTGGTTGTCGGTTTTGACAACGGCCGTGATTTTTTCTCCGGTTTTGAAGTTTCCACGTCATATTCTTGTGTTGTTGATTGCGCTCCTGGTTTATTTTACTTCTTCGGCTGGGCTATTTCCTAACAGTGGTATCAGAGCTTCTGGTTCGATGGATATCACTTTGTGTGGTATTGCGAAGGTGGTGAAGAAGTGTGACATTGTGAAGTGCTGTTTTGGGAGGTTCTTGCTGGGAACCAACCTGGTGCACGGTTTACAGTCGGTCTGCAGCTGTGATGGAGGAGTTGATGCAATCATGATTACACAAGGCGTTCTGGGCATGAAATTGTCCAGGTGGCACACGGGCATTGGTTGATATAGATGCAAGGTGTGTGGTGATAGCGTGCGGGCATTGGTTGACATTGATGCAATGTACGTGGTTATGTCGATGATTGATGAACTTCCGGAGAAAGCCAACATGGAAGTTGCATCATAAATTTTCAGCAAGGTTTCGGCATGTGGAAATTCTTGGAATGATTTAGTTTCAAGTGAAGAAAATTCTTGGGATGGTTTAGTCCCAAGTGTAGTGTACTCTTTATGGTGGAGTATGATAATTTAATTTGTCGGTATATAGACAATGCGAATTATGTTTGCCGGTGAAGATAATGACTATCGGTGTAGACAATGAAGACTGAAGACCATTACAATCAAGGTGGAGATTGTTGAGGTTGATTGCAATGTAAGTCTCACATTGCTAATGAATGAGAAAAAAGATCAAGTTATGCATCTTTGAGAAGTCTCACATTGCTTAGATTAATGAGGGGTGGGAGAGTCCAATGTTATATATAGGGATCTCAAACTCCTTGTTTCAACACACCAAAACACCAAAGATGTAGCACCTGAAAACACTTTAAGTTTATATTTGTCTTTTCTTTTTTCTCTTATGCTCTTGTTTTAGAGTATTGTGAGATGTAGTTCAAATATTTACTTTGGAGAGTGTGGGTGTACTGGGGTCATGAGGTGGTTAAAGTGAAGTCTATGTGTTGTAACAATTTTCACATAGTGTTTATTCTCTGGTTGTCGGTTTTGACAACGACCGTGGTTTTTTCTCCGGTTTTAGAGTTTCCACGTTATATTCTTGTGTTGTTGATTGCGCTCTTTGTTTATTTTACTTCTTCGGCTGTGTTATTTCCTAACAGTCACCAATTTAGCCATTACACCTGCAAAGTTGTACTGGTCATCCACTTTGACCAAATGGTGGTTCATTGGTCCAACCAAAACTCGGTCAACTCACCAGTTTAAGCATTACACCTGTCGAGTTGTACTAGTTCCCTTGCATATTCAATCCTATAAGAGGCTCAGATTGGCCAGGTGCCCGGTTCTTAGTTAGATCAAGCGCTTCGAGCTGAGTTTAAAATGAACGAGTTACATCTTTTTCTCATTGTGATTGGTTTTTCTTTTAAAAAAATCAAAACATTTGAGCATGTCATTCAAAGAGTGTTGTTAACCCCAAATCCTAGGTGGACGAATGATATTTAAGATAGTGGGCCCAAAAATTCATATTTATTTATTATCTTAAATATCTTTAGTCACCTAATATTAAAGTGGTTTAAGTCAAAATTTATCTAGGGTAATTTAAACAACTTCTCTTAATAGTTAATAGTAAAGATGGAATAAAATCTTCATAACAAAATAGTATTATAACTCAAGTGTTAGGAGCTGAGAAACATATGGGTTAGATGGGGGAGGTCCAGGGATCAATTTTTGGCGGGTGCAATATATCTTTTCGATGTAAAAAAAAAAGAGTATAAGCAGGAAAGTTGTTAGAACCAACCCGTTAGATTGATGCAACATAATTATAAGAACTCTAGTATATCGATAAGAAAGAAAAGAATGGTCTAGTAATAACTATAATTAATAAAATTTGAAAAGTATATTAGTTGAACACAACCCACTTTTCCAAATGTAAACAAAAAGTTGAACACATCCCATATAACTCACAAAGTAGAGAATCGTACATTATTGATAATTGACAAAAGAAGGAAAAGGAAAAATGTGTTTGTTATGGTACCTTAACCCTAATTAAGGTATGTATCCAAAATGAGATAATTCAATAATAAAGAAGCATATACAAATTATAATTTTGATGTTATTTTATCGTAATGATGCAACATTTCATTCTTAGAAACATGAGATTTGTAGGTTGTGTTTTTTTAGACTTTGTTCATCCGTCAATCATAGTCATTTTGCGCGCATCTCAACCACCATCGTTTATCTCTACAACTAAACCATTTTTCATTAAAAAATAAATTTCATGAGATGAAATTAATTGAATAGTAAAATGAAATACGAAAATGTAAAATTTACCTAAAAGAATATAATAATCATTTATTAAATTACTTAACACGGGTATCATACCCAAAATATTTTATAGGTACCACAGAATTTACCAAGAAAAAAGAGATGGTGATGATTAATGAGTTACACAAGAATATTTTTATGTGTAAGAATTATATAAGATATGTACAGTTTTATTTCCATTTATAATCCGAGATGCTAATTCTGCATCTATTAGTAGTAAAAGAAAAAGATGGAGAAGAAGAAGAAAAATTCATATTGCAATATTCATATTCTCTTCACCACATCTACAGACTACAAACATACACAACACGCAAAGAAAAAGAGAACGAATATGGACAAAATGAACGGAGAAAAATTCATGCACTACTAATAATTTAGTGTATGATTTAAGCTTTCCCCAGTTTTCGAGTAATAATTTTTCAGTACAGTGTTCTATATATTTCCCAGAGAACACATGAACTGAGTCTATCACCTTCTCACATGTCTTCGGTCTCAACTCTCAAGAAACTAACATAAAGAACATGTGCCCCATTTTTCTCGTCTTAAATTTTGGCTAGTTATCAAGAAGTGATGAAGGACCAATAAGGTGTTCGTCTAATGAAAGACAAGTTATAGATTTCCGTAAGGTTGAGGTCTCAAGATCGAACACAAGGAAAATCATTTGTTAGAAGGGATCATCACCGTATTCCGAACAGATTAACAACCATCAAAGTCAAAAAAAGAAATGATCAAGGATACCCTCAATGAACCTTGTGTCTGTAAGGGGAACTTTTTCTGTTATATACTCGCGCACCATAAAGTATGACAACTGACTTTTATAGTAAGTTACTTTCAGATTAAAATTTTTAAAAAATTAAAAAAAAAAAGAGAATAAGTGTAATATTTTGAGAGAGATTTATTGATGAGTTTTAATATTATAGGAATATTGAAAATTTGCTCATTTATAAAGAGGATTAACTTAAAACACTCAGATTTGCTCCTAAGAAGCTGGCAAGTGCCCGTCATTTATATACCGTGTGAGCAAAATATGGTGTTAGATGTCTTGGCTAAACAAACAACTAGGGAGAATTGTTCTTGGATAAATAGTTCCCCGCCCACCAGCATATGTGCCTCATCCACTAGATCATATGTCCCCTCCCCTGACTCCACCAGATCGGCCATCCTTTCACCTCCCCCTCTTGTTCGGCCCCCCTCCACTGGGGCCACTCCCACCATCTGTCACCCCAGCGTGGCTATTTCCGTTGCATCGGCCTCCACTGCCACTATCACTTTCAGTGCCACCACTCCATCCTAACATTGTGTCCGCCACATGCTCCATCGTTATCTCCACATTAGGTGCGTTTCCATAGCCTTTATTGCCACGATCTCTATCGCTGTCGTCACAAACAATGTTGCTCATGTTACTCTCGTCGACATCTGAGCGTTGTCATAGTGTCCGTCCCACCATCGTCGCTGTCACGGCCTCCACTCCCATCGTCTCCTCAGTTGTCGTTTAGTTGCTGCCATAGTTTTCACTGTTAGGATTCCCCCATTGCCGCCTTGACATTTGGTGTCAACAACATGATCCACATAATTTGGATGAAAATTGATCTCATGTTAGCATACTTTATACACTAGTCTAATTACAGTGTCTTAGGAGATAAAAGTATTAAGATATGTGATATTTATACCTAAGTTAAGCGACAATGTTGAAACTAATGATTTAACTTCATTATTAAGATGATTGTTATTAATGTAAGGTGTTCACTGTAATATGATTTGAGTTGTAAAATCCATCAAATAATGGTATCTTGTATTGTGAAACATATGAAATTGAGAAAACTTATCGAAATGATCTAAATGTATGACAATGAAAATAGACTCCTCGAAATGGTCTCAAGCATTAGCAGGAAATACAAATCTCTAGAAGTCCCCTACCGCAAAACATCACTTACTTTTGACTTCTATTTCCTTTGTTTTCACTTTCCTTAGGAGTTTTTAAACAAGTAGTTATTGTATTTTCAAGTCTTTTCATTTTCTTTTAAATTGGTTTCTCCATTTTTTTTTCTGATAAGCAAAAATTGGTTTCTCCATGACAATGACAAGGGCACAAGCCCAATAATAAAATCTTCGGCATAATCATTGATGTCATCCCCTATATTTTAATCTCCCCCACCATCCTCCCCTCACATTCGAACCTATCGCACATTACCCATTCACCATCCCCTTTCTTCTTCTTCTCTCACATATTCACCATCTTCTTCTTCAACAAACACATCAAGGCTCCCAAGGTTTTCCGTTTCCTCCTTCAACATCAACATTTTGTTCAGGTTCTTCCCTTCTCTATGTTATTTCATTTTATCCAGAGATTGCTTTGCGAGTTTTCTGCTTCATCGTGCTTTTTGAGTTTTCTGCTTAACCGCTAGTTTAATTTACAGTCTATGTTGTGTTTGTACCGCACTTTAAAAGTGTCATATGTAATTTTTTTGGGCAACCATGCTACCACACTTTAAAAGTGTGAAATGTAATTTTTACATACGCATGTTTAAAGTGTGGTACGAACTATTGGCTAAAAAAATAACATACACTTTTATGTGCATTGTGTAATTTTACATACCGCACTTTTAAAATGCGTAGCAGTGTTGGTTAAAAAAATATAACGCACTTTTATATGCGGTAGGTTTTTCCCGCAAAATATAATCAAGGGTGCTCTCACCTAGGTTTCCCTTCCAATGACTGGAAGAACGCCGCAGCGAACGGTACAAGAGACAGATCTGCTCCGACGGAGCATTGAAAAGCCAAAAGGACAAGTTACTGGCTTGGGCGCTGATGTCAATCGAGACTCTTTGGAAGGGTGGACGACTTTGGAGATCTCAAATGTTGAGCCCCCGAAGAAGGTCTTCTCTTACAAGGACGCTTGCTTGGGAGTTAATGGAGGCGAAGTTGTTCAATGCTCGGAGGAGCTGGATTGGGAAAACTTCCAAGGTGATTTGGAATGGTCGGATTCAGATATTGATGAGGACGTACAAGAACCACGAGCCAAGTCTTCAGACCCCCTCTGCCCTGAAATCTTCATTTCCAAGGAAGAACGGAAGAGAGTGTGCAAGCCCTGGAGACAATCAGTGATTGTGAAGATCTTAGGTATGAAGGTAGGGCTTAGATTTATGCAACTCAGGATGGAACGGATCTGGCAACCCAAGCAGCGAATGGAGGTTATTGACCTTGAAAATGACTACTTTTTGGCTCGGTTTGACAGCATGGAGGATCTGAGGAAAGTTTTCATGGGAGGGCCTTGGCTCATTGCTGACCACTACTTGATGGTCCAGAAGTGGAGGCCGGAGTTCTATCCGATGGATGATGACCTCAAGAGAGTGGCAATATGGATCAGAATCCCGGGTCTACCTGTTGAGTACTATGACAGCAAGATCCTGAGGGAGATTGGGGACAATATAGAGCGCACCCTGAAGATTGATGGAAATACTCTGAAGGAGAAAGCGGAAGCTCTTAATACACTGGCCACCACAGGAGCAAAGTTCGCTAAACTGTGTGTGGAAGTGGATCTGAAGAAGATTCTAGTCTCCAGAATCATCATTCATGATAGAAAATTCCATGTTGAGTATGAAGGGTTCCATTTAGTTTGCTTCCATTGTGGTAGATACGACCACAAAGTGGATGCCTGCAATCTCCTTAGCAATACCTCTGGTGGCTCCGAGAAGGATGTTTCCTCAGCTGTCCCTCTACCTACAAGTCAAGTGGAGCAAACTGCTGCTCCGATTGGAACCAATGATGCTTTTGGGCCGTGGATGCTTGTCCAAAGGAACAAGAGAAACCGCACTACAAAAAGCCCTGAGAAAGAGGACACAAGTGGTTCTCAGAGGAATACAATGAAGGGGAAACAAAGCGGTTCTGTGAGGAGCAGATATGAGGCTCTCAGACAGGAAGGCAAGGAGAACAATCCCCCTCTCCCCACTGCTGATGCTGACCATGTGACTAAGGAATCTAGAACCACCAAGGAAGACCAACCTACCTATGTCAAGAAAGTTAAACCAACTGGGCAAAAGGTGAATACAAAGGAGAAGTTGAAGGATAAGGCTAGAATGCCTCTGGAAGATATGAGGGGAGCTGAGAACATCAAGGAGACTAGGAATGGCTCAAGTCCTTCCAGGAGAGGAGGGAAGCAAAAACAGAAAGACAAAACCCACATAGCCTTGACTCAGTTCAAGAAGACCATCCGGAATGCAGGTGCAAAAAAGCTAGCAGAAACTCTATCCAATAAAGAATTTGTGAACGCCTTGGCTATAGAAAGGTCTTCACAGTTTGTTAACATCAATGTGAAAGGGTCCAACCTGGGGCTTCCTCCGGACCAATCTGACCCAGGAGGGAGCAGCTTGCAGAAAGCAGGGGACCCTATCCTTATCTCTAATCTAAGACCACCAGATGAACAGGCTATAGTGGATCATTCAGCTACCCGAGAAGTAGGGGAGCAAAACATGGGCTCTGAATTGGAGATTGAGCCTATGTCTGAAGACCAAATCCTTAAGGTACCAGATGTTGAGTTGCCTAAGGAGAGTAATGAAGAATTGGGAGATTCCCCCATGCACTGATTTAGTGCTCGTCCCATTAATCAAATATTTTTTAATGATTATTAGCTGGAATTGCAGAGGAACAAATAGTAAGGGCTTTTGTAGACTTGTCAGGGACTTAAAGGCAATGCATGATGTTAACTTGCTTTTTCTTTTGGAAACTCACTCAAGTGGGGACAAAGCAAAGAGGACAGCAGACAAAATGGGATTGGATAATGCGATTATAATTGATGCTAATGGACAATCTGGAGGAATATGGTGCCTATGGAACTCACATGTTTATTCTGTCACCAACCTTGTCTCTTCTACTCAATTATTACACCTTGCCATTCAGAAAGGTAATGAGACCATGTGGAACATTACTACTGTGTATGCCAGCCCAAGTGCTGTTATAAGGAGAGAGTTATGGAACCAACTCCTAGCTATTAAAGATATTATTGTGGGACCTTGGTGTCTCCTAGGAGACTTTAATACAACTCTTCATGATCATGAAAGAGTAGGTAGCTCCACAGCTGCACCAAGGGGATCTGATGTGTTTAGAGACTTTGTGAGGGATTGTGGGCTCATTGATGCTGGCTTTGTGGGGACCCTTTTTACTTGGAAGAGAGGCCGCCTTCATGAGCGGTTAGATAGAGTACTCTGCAACCTTGATTGGAGGATAAAGTACCCTTTTGCTACAGTTTTCCACCTTCATCACCTTAAATCTGATTATAATCCTCTCCTGCTCAAATTACAGAACCAACAAAGACAGGATCCAGCTAGAAGACCCTTCCGTTTTCAAGCTGCCTGGCTCTCCCATGAGCAGTGTGTGCCTTTCCTGAGGAATGCTTGGACCTATGGAGGGAATTAGTGTGACTCAATGAACAACCTGAAATCTGACCTCTGTCATTGGAATATAAATGTGTTTGGTAACATTTTCAAAAGGAAGAGGAGGCTGATCAACAGGTTGAATGGAATTGAGAGGAACTTGAATGGAGTTGCTAATTCTTTTTTAGAGGACCTCAAAACAAAGCTTTGGAGGGAGTATGAGGACATCATCTTCCAAGAAGAGATTCTCTGGTACAAAAAATCTAGATGCAAGTGGCTAAAATTTGGTGACCGTAATTCAAAATATTTTCATGGGATCACCATGGTAAGAAGGAAAAAGAACCGAATTGAAGCACTGCAAAACGATAGAGGAGAATGGATCAACCACAGTGAAGGGGACCACCTGGAAAACCTAGTGACTGATTTCTTTGTGAACTTGTACACTGCTGAAGGGAATCACATACCCTTCTGTCTCTCGGGAGCATTTCCCCCTCTTTCACCTTCTGCTTACGCTTGTTTGGCTAAAATGGTGACCTCTGAGGAAATCAGAAGTGCAGTTTTCAGTATGGGGGGTTGCAAAGCCCCTGGACCAGATGGAATGCAAGCCATCTTCTACCAAAGCAATTGGGGTATAGTTGGAGATGCCTTGTCTGATTTTGTGAAAGGAATTTTTTAGAACCACAACAGAATTGGGGAGGTAAATGACACACTAATAGCTCTTATCCCCAAAGTGGAACCTGCTGTGACCATGAAGCAAATGAGACCGATTAGCCTATGCAACGTCTCATACAAGGTGATCTCTAAAATTCTGGCCTCCAGACTCAGGAGTGTGATGAACCACTTGGTTGGACCTACACAATGCAGCTTTGTCACAGGTAGGCACAGTGGAGACAATATCATCATTACTCAAGAAGTCATTCACTCAATGAGAATTACAAGAGGCAAGGTCGGGTGGATGGCCATCAAGATAGACTTGGAGAAAGCATACGACAGGCTCAGATGGGATTTTGTTCTTGATACCTTGAGGGACATCAATGTTCCTGACTCTTTCTCCTCCCTAATTCATGCTTGCTTGTCATCTGTTAAGATGAAAGTCTTACTTAATGGAGAAGCTCTCAAGGAATTCAATCCTACTAGGGGAATTAGACAAGGGGACCCCATCTCCCCTTATCTTTTCGTCCTTTGTATTGAGAGGTTGTCCCACCTAATTAATACTGCTGTTAGCCAAGGCATGTGGAAACCTATCAAGCTTGGTAAGGAAGGGCCTCTACTCTCACATTTATCATTTGCTGATGACTTGGTCCTGTTTTTCGAGGCTAGGGAAGACCAAGTGGATGTCATTAAAACTATCCTGGATCTTTTCTGCGATAGTTCTAGACAAAGGCTAAATAGAGACAAAACTAGAATGTTCTTTTCCAAAAATGTTCATGCCACTGTTAGAGAACACTTGAGCACCAAAGCTGGCTTCCAAAGGACCCATGACCTAGGAAAATACTTGGGCGTCCCTCTCCACCACAAAAGGGTCTCCAAGGATACTTTCCAATTCATTATTGACAAAGTTAATCAGAGGCTCTCATCTTGGAAGGGTAAAAACTTATCCTTTGCAGGAAGGCTCACTCTCACTAAATCAGTGCTTGCTGCACTTTTATCCTATGTTATGCAAACAAATTTGCTACCTGTTTCTGTTTGTAATAGCATAGACAAGAAGTGCAGGGAATTTGTATGGGGAGATTTAGTTGACAAACGGAAAATCCATTTAATGGCATGGGATCGTGTCTGTACTCCAACCAGTTATGGAGGGTTGGGTCTGAGGCTGTCGAAGAAATCCAATTCTGCTTTCCTCATGAAAGTGGGATGGGGATTGTGCTCGAAACCCTCTGCCCTTTGGGTTAAAGTCCTCAAATCCAAATATAAGTGTGGTACTGATCTGATACCAACTTTCACTCAGAGGAGAAATTCTTCTAACCTCTGGAGTGGTGTCTGTAAGAATTGGGAGATTGCCAAGCCCCAAATTTGTTGGAGACTTGGTGATGGATCTAGAGTCAACTTCTGGATTGATTGCTGGCTCTCGGCCTTTCAATCGTTAGAGCAATTTGCCCTCAAAAACCTCTCGGCTGATGACAAACTCTGCAAATGCAGGGACTTTGTGGGAGCCTCGGTTCTTGGGACAGAGGCAAATTGAGAGAGTGGCTCCCTGGCTGCGTGGTGGATCATATAATTACAGTGGTTCCCCCGAAACCCTCAGGCTTCAAGGACTAGATAGCTTGGAACGGTGACGTTGATGGGGTTTTTACCATTAATTCTGCTTACACAGCTAGCATCGTGGTTCCCCAAGGAGGTAGAGAGAAGCTTTACCAGTTTGTTTGGAAGTGGAAAGGACCACAGAGAATTAGAATCCTGCTGTGGAAGGTAGCTGCGAACATCCTTTTAACAAATGAACAGAGAGTTCATATGCATATTGCAGAAGACTTTGGCTGCCCTAGATGCCCCTTTATCTGTGAGACTACTCTTCATGTGCTCAGAGACTGCGTTTTTGCAGAGGAGGTTTGGCTACAGCTCCTCCCCCAAGAACTGATCCAATATTTTTTCAGCTGTGGTAGAGAGAACTGGTTAATGTCGAACCTGGATGATCACACTTATTTCCACTACGAGGTTCCTTGGAGCAACGTTTTTGGTGTTGCTTTGGAAGCCATATGGAGATCCAAAAACGAGCTAATTTTTGAGAACCTGGGAAATTCCCCTTATGCTACTTGCAGCAGAATCCGAAGCCTCATAATGGATATCAAAACTGCTTCTTGTGATGAAGCTTCAAGCTTTTCAGTCTCTCGGGTAAGCGAATTAAGAACCATGAGATGGTCCCCCCCTCCCTTCTCTTGGATTAAAATTAACTCTGATGGTTCCCTCATTATGGAACTTCATCAAGCTGCTTGTGGTGGTATTGTTAGAGACCACAATGGTCAATTCTTGGTGGGCTATTCAGTCAACCTTGGTAATTGCTCTATTGTACAAGCTGAACTATGGGGAATCTTGCATGGGGTAGAAATTGCCATGGCAAGAGGGTTCTCTAAAATCTCTATTGAGTCTGATTCCAAGATAGCTGTGAATCTCCTTGATAAAGGCTGCCCAGATTCTCATACTAGTGCTCCTATAGTTGGACAGATCAAGAACCTCCTTTCTCGCTGTTCAAACTACCACTGGAAACATGTTTTTCGCGAAGCTAACTCGGTCGCGGACGCTTTTGCTAAGAATGGGCTCTCTTTACTAATGCCTAACAAGATCTATGATAGTTTACCTGCTTTTAGCTATGTTCCCTTTAGATTTGATTCCTGTAACACCCTCTATGAGAGAGGTTAGTTGGGCGCTTTAAGTCCCGAAATTAATAATAAAAAAAAGGTTTTTCCCGCAATGCGATATGCAACTTTTCTGTATATGTTAATTTTTATGCATTCTGTCATAATACTTAAGTAATATTGAATTGAATACTTCATTTCTCTTAGAATAAGTTCGCGTCGATCCAAAAAAAGTTATGGTCTGGAGCAGTGGCGGATCCAGCTCTTTCTACCGTTGTTGCAACAGGCAAAATCAGTGTCAATTTCAAAAGAAGAAAACTTGTGGATAAACATGTCTTCATTTTCCAACCAACTTGATGACCTTGCTCTCTTTACTAAATATTCGTCCATGACCTTCCTAGAATTAAAAACATACTCAACTTCACTATACCAAAAAAATAAATTCAAAACACCATCACTCAGCCAAGAAGTAATCACACAACCAGGAAAGAAATCAGCTTAAATGCACACCCAATTAGAAGAAAACCAATCAAGCTGCAAACAAGAATTAGGAAAAAGAAATAATCATTGAAATAGCTGCACCAAAGAGGCAAAGACCAAAGTCAAACAACACAAAACAATCTGATCGAAATTAGCAATGTTGAACAAACACAGATCAGGTCAAAATGATAATTAGGGGGAAAAAAATACCTCGCAATACCCTCTCTAAAGTTTTCAACTTTCTGATGCCTGAGGGGTGAGCTCTAACACAGTCTCTTTCTTCACCTCCTTCTTCCCACCACCTGCAAAGCGTAGTCGCTGTTGTTAGGAGCTAAACCGTGAAACGAGAAAACCATGCAGGAACGAACATCAGAGCAATGCAAATTGTGAATTACCTTGTTGTTGTTGCTGCTTTGCGGGCTTCGAGTCAAGTTTATTGGATTTGGCTTCAAGCGCGGCGCGGGTGGTGTGTGGTGGTGGCCGGCTGCCAATGGGTGCGTCGCGTGCGTGCTTGGCTTGGATTAGTTCTCACTTCACAGTTGGGTGGGACTTAGGGTAGCAAGAGAAAGAGGGTGAGTGGTTGAGTGCACGTGTGTGTGAGAGTGAGAAGAGTAAGTGAGTGTGAGTCTTTAGTACAAATAGATGCAAAACTTGGTCTACTAGTATAATTTAAAATTTTCAGGAGGTTAAAAAAAATATAAGGGGGTAAGTGCAATTTTTTTTCCAGGGGTTCAGATGAGTATAAGGTGGATCCGCCACTAGTATGGAGTGTCACCACATTTGTCTTTGTTATGATCAATGCTTGTTCCTTTTTGTACTTTTTGAGTTTGGATATGATTGTTTGAATGACAGTAATAAGGTGGTGACCATTTTTGACATTCAAAATTCTCAGAAAAAGTCTTACCAAAATGTGGTCAAAGTTTATGACATGGGTGGTACTCCTTTGCCCTTCTTCAAAGCCATGACTTAATTGGGAGAGCAAGGAAAGATTGAATCCTTCTCCAACAAGTATCATTCTTGCCATAAACTTTCACCACAGTGTACGATGGAAAACCAGAAAGAAAGTGAACCCCTTCTCTGGTGCTCAAACCACTCTGGAATCCTTCCTGTTTATAGGCTTGGCAATTCAAAGTAGTATTATTTTTTTATACCATGATTTGTGCACCATGTTAACAAATTGGCTTCTACTACCAGGAGGCACACCATCATTGTAAATACAGTAATCAAACATGGAAACAAGTGGATTCAGAGGATAGAAATTGGCAAGTGGTTATGTAGTTAAAATTGAAGGCCTGTCGTCTACTCTCCCAATAAAGAAGCTTACGCCCACCTTGTCATGCCCTTTGGCGTTCTGCAGTCTTTTCATACCATTCAAGAGCTTCTGCATCAGTTCCACCTTGTAATTAATTACAAAATATGGTTGCACAAGCTCCAGCTGTCAACCTTCCTCTTTGGTGCTCCTAGGAATGAAAAAGTAAGAATTAGATTTTTCCATGAAGTGAAGTCAAGAAGTTTTTGTAAAATGATTGATCTACTTACTTCAACATCAGATCTCATGTGAACATAATATAAACGAGTCATCTTCAACATTTGATCTCAGAGTTGATCTCATTCTCTTTTATTCACATCAGAATATGCCCGAGAGCAATGATCCAGGATTGTGCTTTATAGAGTGAACTCAGTATTAACATCATCCTCTTCAAGTGGTGCCAAGTTCAAGTCTAAAGGAATGGTGAATCGGATATCCTGCATGTTTTGCTCTTTCAATACATGGATTCCAATTCCAAAATCTAAGCTACTCCTAACCTCGGCATGGTTCCACCCATTTTCTATAAGTATATATTTATCCTTGTTTGTTTGGCGTAGCCTACTAAGACGAGTATGGCTCAAACATACTGTGAACTGGTCACATAAATAGCCATTGATGAAGAAACTTGCATACAAATATTTTGACATATTTGGCGAAGGTGGAGAAACCATACATAGTAAGATGCGAGGGATGTTATTACGAAACCAAAAAGAAAGTGACCGAGATCGACCCCTGTTCTGGTGCTCAAACCACTCTGGAATCGTTTCTCTTTCTAAGTTTCGCAATACAAGATGAATGTCTACATCCGCACGCAGTTCCTGTTTTAGCGTAGAACATTAATTAATAATGATCAAATCAATAAATACATTCTAAACACAACAAATCAAATCAAAAACTAACCTGCGTCAGCAACATGCTTCTACAACTGGAACTCAAGGATGGGCATTTGATTACAGATAAGCGGGTTAATCTTGGCAAAATCCCTTCAAAAATTTCTCTTAGTTGCTTGCATTTAGCCAAGGTAAGCCCCAATAAAAAGTGACATTCTTTAATGCATTCAGGAACAATTGTGATTGAACAATGCTCTAGGGATAATGCTTGCAAGTTCGGAAACAACGAGGGAACTAATACTAAATATTCATCTGACAGGTCGCACCGATTGAGAGAAAGATATTCTACTTTTGAAGGCAAAAGCATGGAACTCTCTTTTTCATTCAAGTTAGGAAACAACGTGGGAACTAATGCCATAGCTCCATCCATCACTTCTTCTTCACTCTCTTCCTCCTCATCCAATATCCGCTTCTGCCTGATTTTGAGCTGTAGTGGCATCATGACTAAGCTCCCTGATGGCAGCAAGTGATAAACTTCCATTGATTTAAGTTGAGTAAGATTTCCAAATGAATGTGGAAATTTGCTTATGTTAGTGCCACTCAAATCAAGTCGATATATATTTTCATTCTCTTCTAATATTTCTGGAAAACTCTCAAGACTTGAACAACCTTTAAGCTTGAGTTCTTCAAGAGAGGGCAGCTTCAGGGGAGGAAAATTCCTAAGTTGGGAGCAATGATCAGCATCCAAGATTTTAAGTTTGTCCAACAACCCAACCGAACCGTCAATGGTAATTAATTTTGAACAACGTGCAAATGAAAGTTTTTCTAAATTTGGGAGACCAGATAGGTTAGGTATCTGTGTTAATGATCCACACAAATTGAGATTTAAAACTTTCATAGTCACGAACTTCTGCAAAAAGAGAAACGAAAGAAAGAAAAACAAGAATCAAATGAATATTAGTGATGTATCATATTCAAGAAGATCAAGGATATGAAATCATTATCAGACTTGCCTTTGATGATTTTAGCAACTCCAAGGACACCAAGCTACTGTCAGGTAATTTGCATATGGAAAGTTTCTTTGGATGAAAATCACTTGGTAAATGTTGTGAAGGATATTTCCACCACTCTAGTACTCTTAAACTATTTGGAAGATGCTTTGGACCTTTAGAAAAATGACTTTTTCCAATAATAAGTGTTTTGAGTTTTTCCATCTTCTTGAAAGCCTCTCCATTCCAATTCACTTCTTCAAATGACGGGTAATCTAGATGTATCATTTCAATTTTGCTTGTTCCCTTCAAAAAAAAATGACAAATCAATCAAAGAATAGGACATTAACACAAGTACTTAGAGACGTGCAAATATTATAAAAGGGGAAACATTAGTAGCTTTGAATAACAAAAAGGCTAAATCAAGATCAAAGATAAACAACCAAATCATCCATACTAGTCTTACCGTATTTTCTTCTAAAACTTCAAGTATATCTTCAACATACCATAACCTACTGCGGTTTCCAGGTTCTTTTGGTGATTCTCTTCGCACAATTTCTTTACCCATATCCTCAATCAAGTCGTGTAGTGTCACTGTACCCCATATAGTTATCTTTATGAGAGATTTATCAACCAACACTCCAATTTGATATGTTATGCATTGGTCATGATGAGCATTGAGTGTATTTTTGACCTTTTCAAACTTATGTCCATTGAAGCAACAAGCAATGTCTAAGAAAACACTCTGCTCTTCTTCCTTCAAAGCATCAAAGCTCACTTCAAGAATTTTTTGAATATTTTTATCTGGAATCCATTCATATTGTTGTAATGCAGATTTCCATTCTTGTATACTTTTTCCATACAAGTTTGAACCAATTACTTCCAAAGCCAATGGAAGACCGGAAGCATATGCCACTACACGGTTTAATATGTCCATATAACTCGGGCTAACTTTGTCATTCTTAAACGCTTTAAAACTGAGCAATTCAAAAGCATCATTCTTGTTCAACGTTTCCACTTCATATGTTCTTTTAACTCCATGACATGCTAGCAAGTGTTTATCCCGAGTAGTAATGATGACTCTACTACCAGGACCAAACCAAGCAGGGCTTCCGGCAAGATGCTCCAACTGCTCCTTCTTGTCAACATCATCTAAAATGAGAAGAACTTTTTTTTTTTGAGCCTATGTTGTATTATTGAACTTCCCTGCTTGACACTTGTTATCTCAATTTCCTTCTCTCCAAGTACAGCCAAAAGGAGGGCCTTTTGGAGATGGAACTCATGTTTGTTTGAATTTTCTCTAACATTTTCCAGAAAACATATGCCTTCAAAATGGTCAGCAATCAAGTTGTAAACGGCTAGAGCAAGTGTTGTTTTACCAATCCCTCCTATTCCATAAATCCCTACCATGTGAACTCTATCACCAGACCAAACATCCATAAGCAAAACCACTTGCCGCACTTGGGACTCTAGTCCAACTGGGTAATCAGCAATAGGTAAAGCTACACGATTAATATTTCTTAAGACTTCTTTAACAATGTTTCCAATAAACTCGTGTTCATAAGACCCATCTCTGCTCAATAAGAGAAGTGAAGTTTGTGTGAAGTAATAACAATGAATTCATCATGTCCGTGAAGTAGTAAAGAAACACAATATATGAAGGAAAAGAAGAGAGTGAAGTGGGGTACCTGGGTTTGTAATGAGAGCCCGACAAATTAGCAGCTTGGTTAAGAGCCATCTTCCATTTTTGCATCCTCTTCCTGTTGTCCTTCAACTTTTCCTTGCTATCCTTAAACCTCTTCTCATGCTTGTCCAATGCTTCAGCATAAGGCCCTCTTTGATGTCTGACATGAGAAGGATCCACATCATAGAAAACTGGAAAAACCAACCGACCTTTTGCCTTGACACACTCCATAATGGTGACAAGTTCATCCAGGCAAAATGAAGAAGAAGCATAGTTCACAGAGAAGATAGGTATGGCGATCCTCGACTCTTGAATGGCCTTGATAAGTGCGGGTGTGATTTCATCTCCTCTCTTAAGGTCCTCATCATCAATGAAGGTGTGGATTCCCTTGTCTGAGAGAGTTTTGTGGAGATTGCCAGTAAAACCAAAGCGAGTATCAGAGCCCCTGAAGCTGAGGAATACATCGTAAGTGAATGCATAGGTGAAGGAGGAGAAGAAGGATGATGATGATGGTAGCAGAGCCATGAGAAAGAAAGCTTGGACTGATAAGTGTGGAATATGAATGGTGTGTGTGAGTCTCGCAAACAAAGTATATAAAGAGCACTAAACTAATATATAGCGTACCATATATTGAGTTAGCCTGTTTTCTTGTGATTAAAAAACAAATAAAAGAATGTGATATACGCAATGCGTAGAAGACCAATTCTGGATGAACCCAAGATTTCTACATATGTTACTATGTCTTTATCAATAAAAGTTGACAACATAATAAAATATTTTGGCTAGCCTCTCATGTGGCATAAGTGATGGTGAGATATGTTCTTGTTTTGGATCCACTGGTATATAACAAATTAATAAAGTTGAAGAGCAAACTTTACTCAGTTTAATATATATATATATATATATTACTAAAGAACACCATATTTTGCTTTATAGATATAGAGTAATCAAATTGCTGACCAGCATTCACAAAACTGCCATTGTAGAAAATTGCAAGAAATTCGAGCTGTCATCATAGTTGTTCTCTTCATGTACAGACATTGTAAAAGAATTCATGTCCAATGGGCTTATTAACATGTTCATTAATGAAAAAATTCTAGAGAGGAAACACGCAGAAAAAAGAGAGGAAATAAAATATAGATTAAAAAAAAAGAATTATAATTCATGAGTATAAAACATATATTATTAATGTTTTTTTTTATAGGCAAAATTAATATATTAAAGGAAGTACTAGGTGTACTTCAAACAAAAAAAAAACAAAAGATAAAGATAGAAGAAAAGAAAAGAAAAAGAGAGAAAGGAGAAGTATATCAGCAACAAAGAGACTAAGCAACATGAAACAGAAACAAAACTAGCAGCCACGGTGAGCATCCAGAATCAACATAGGACCTGTATGCTCTCGACATAAGCATCAAAGCGAGGCAACATGAAAGCCTTTACGTTATCTTACATGGTAGTACAGGTCACTCTCCCTTCTCAATTTCAAACAGGAACAGAAGTACTCTAATTGCAGACTTGAAGAGATTTATAAACAGCCCAAACAATACGCTGGATTAACTAACCATTCATACATGGAAACTCTGAAATTTTTGCACCTAGCTCTGAGCCAATTCCATGCCCTGCATTGGGCCAGCTCCCAAACTCTGTCAGCGTTCTTTTCCCCTCTTTTGAAGATGACTTTATTTCTAGTTAACCATAAGGACCAAAGCACTGCTACCCATATTGTCTTAGCTCCATTCCTTTGCTTCAGTGTTCTAAACTCACTGCCATATTGTAAAAAATGTGAGTGACAATCTAGAGGAAGTGCTGTTGATATGTCCAACCACTTATAACAAAGATTCCAAACTTTGGTTGAGAACGGACAATTGAAAAAAAGGTGTTGTGCTGTTTCCACTTGCTCCAGGCAGAAATCACAAGTCAAGGCCGCTTGTTCTGTGATAATACCTCTTCTATGCAGATTTGATTTGGACTGTATTCTTCCCCAAAAAACCTTCCAAATGAAAGCAAGAGCATTAGAAGGTGCGAACCCTTTCCAGAGGATATCGAAGACAAGAGAAAAATCCCCCAAACCAGGTCCTTGCAGCAACAAATACGCCGATTTCACAGTATACTTACCATCTGTTTCGTGCTCCCAACACCACTTGTCCCTCCTTCCTTCCACTAGGTTTAATTGCTGTAAATTCCTTACCAGTTCCTCAACCTTCGATTCTTCACGCGGTAGCAACGGCCTTCGCCAATGGAAGACCCACCTCCAATTTCCTTCTTCCCACTGGCCCATGTCCGAGATGAGTGCGAATTTTTGCTCTGAAAGCAAGTATAACCTGCTGTACCTTTCCCTGAGAGTGGTCTGCCCCATCCAATTATCTTGCCAGAAAATTGTCCCGCTCCCATCACCCAATATCTTCCTCAAGGCACTGTCAAACCATCTTTCTCCACCCCCTTCAAAGCAAACATGTACAATATCTTTCCACCACCTAGATGCATTTCTTTCTGCTACAACTTCACCACCACAAGAGGGGACGTTGTACTTAGCTCGAATTACCCGGCACCATAAGCTATCATGTTCATGAAGAAGACGAGACCGCCATTTTCCAAGGAGGGCTTTATTAAAATCACCCCAATCTCTAAGCCCCAAACCTCCTTGTTCCTTTGGTTTGCATATTGTCTCCCACCCAATCCAATCCACTCTCCTATTTTCCTCCGTCCTGCCCCAAAGGAAGTTCCGCATAATCTTAGTACATTTGGCGATCACTCCTTGCGGCATCCTAAAGAAAGAAAGATATTACAAGGGAATGGAGAAAAGCACACTTGCAATCAAAGTTATTTTCCCTCCAAACGAGATTGTTCTTTGCCTCCATCGGGAAAGTCTTCCTTTCAATTTATTCACCACGGGATCCCAAAATTCCATCCTTCTTGAGTTTCCTCCCACCGGAAGGCCAAGATAAGTAAAAGGGGCCTTCATGACTTTACAATTTAGGAGACTTGCATATCTATTGGTGATCCTCTCCTCGAGACCAATCCCCACCAATTTGCTTTTGTGGAAATTTATCTTCAACCCCGAGGCCAACTCAAAACACCTTAGAGCACTTTTGATGACCAACATGTTTTGCACCGACGCCTTTCCTAAGATCAAAGTGTCATCCGCGAATTGAAGAATTGAGACTTTCACCTCGTTTAGGGGTCCAAAAGCATAACCCTCAAAACCACCCGAATTCAACTATAGAAGGGGAAACAGATTTCCTAGAGGCTAGAGCCTAAAAAGAAGTGGCAAAAAGAAAACGAGGTAGAAGCAGCACAAGATGAAGCACTTTGCAGGTCAAAATAGCAGAGTATTTCAGAGGCTAATTGAAGAGAGTTTAGGTTTCACAATTTCTTCATATGGTAGAGTTCTACCGCTTGAGGTTTATGTTCCCTCTTTGTAACACATTTAAAGTTTAAACAAGTAAATTGAGATTTCAAATTCATATTTGTAATTTATTTTAGTGGTTTTATAATTAAATAAAAAGTATTAATCTCTTAACATACAATAAACTTCACAAAATTTAACCCTGTATTAATCTTTAACATACTATAAACTTCACACTTGAGTGGACATCATGATTTGGAACTATCAATTAATGAGACATAAGTTAAAAATTTACTTACTAATCCAAATGATTCAATAACTAGTACTTACATTGAAAGTACAACAAAAAGAATTGACTCTCGCATATGAAATATGTATATAATTTTTTGCAATAAATTACTATATAGGGTTTGGACTTAATTACCATATAAAATATGATTAAATAGTGTGATACAAAATTGTTCACCCCTGCCAAAAAATACCCACCCCAGGGCAACATCAAACCTATAGTGATAAGATAACAACTGCAATTTGAGTGGCTTCATCTTCAAATTATTATTATGACAAATTCATCAGTCAATTTGTGTCCTTTTGTCACACAGAAAAGTAGTAGACACTAAGTAAACTACAAGAAAATTGAGCCATGGCTATGACTATGCAAGAATCAAGGACAATTTTAGATGATACCAAGTGTAAGAAAACTATCACCATATGAAAAAAGGAACCACTTTAGCACTAATCCATTTAAATCTAAATCAGAGGCAAGAATTGCTCCTAACTCTGACAATTTTTCCCTAGCAGTTCATCTCTCTCATTGCATAAATGTATGTCTATTAGACATTATTCGAAAGTGGTTCATAAATCTTCCAATGAAAAGATGAAATCCAATCGCACACCTGAAGATATCCATTTTACACCTAGAACTATTTGCAAGTAATTTTATTGGACCAATATAAGTTGTTTAACTAATCTTTTGCTAACCATATTGTTACTTACTCATAAGTCATAACATGATTTGTGCACCAAGGTAGCAAAATGGCTTCAACCTGGTGCACAGTAACATCACCAAAAATACATGGAAATAAGTGGATTACATGATGAGGCTTAAAAATCAACAAGCAATTCATGCCCCTTGGTTTCTGGTTCTGCTTGCTTTTCTATCAATAAATCTTAGCATTCAAGCAATAGATCCTACATCAGGTGCACTTATATATACAACTTACTGTATCCTTATTTCTTCAAGATTTTTGTGTTTTTTCTCTGCTTGTAATAAGATTAAATGTGATTTAAGTCCAATGTTGGGATTCACTAATCCTTGCTCAGTAATCCATTCCTTAAAAGGATCAAATTGCCTTTTTTATATGAGAAACCTATTTGTTGCGTTACAAAACAGACAAACATACATGGCTTACTAAATTTAATTATCATTCTAATTTGTATTCCGATAAATAGGTTTTATATTCAGCTACCACTTATATGATTGGATGGAATGAATTCTTGTGGCTTTTATATAAAGGACCAATATTAAACAATACCTTGAAGAACTTGTTGTCAGCATTCTGTCAAGACTTAGTTTTAAAGCATTTAAAATGATAACCAATTGGCAATCAGAGACTTCAGACTTCTAAGAGCCGTTACCATTTTGGAAAAATTATCTACAGCTATTATAACTTTCCACATCTAGAGTGAAAAATCAATTTTGGGTTACATTTATGAAATCTAAAGTTATCTTTCTGCTAGAGTTCTCAAACAAATATGATCCTGTTTATGTTACTATTCTAAAATACACACCTTGAGCTTTCAATTCAGCGTTCAGACCACAACTAACAAGCACCTTCCATAATGCAATTACAGTGATTAAAACTAAGCTTCATCAAAAAGATGAATTATGTGATGCATGCAGATATAACTCTTTCATATTGGAAACCTAAGGAAGACCTATTCCAAAGGATTTTCTATGATATCCAGCAGGGAGTTAAATGAAGATATTCCCTAGAAGAAACTAGGCTTAATTACACATTTGATCCCCCACTTTTAAATTTCCCACGATTTTGGTCCCTAACAAAATTTAATTGCATTTTAGGACCCCGACGTTGCTCTCCGTTAGCAACTTTGGTCTTCCGTCCAATTCCATCCAAAAACTTAACGGTTTCTGGAAAAAAATTAATAAGAAATTAAAAGACCCAGAATTCTATCATCTTCATTTCCTCCCCATGATTTTCATCTCCTTCTTCATGCTATACAACCAAAAAAACCCAGAAAAAAAAAACTTTAAAAATAATAAGCATGTTAATATGAAGCTCCTTCCCTCCCGCACTTGTTAATCACCACCAATCTCTCACATTCATTCGTTCACTCCACTAATAATAAACAGTAAACACGAAGCACTCACTCTCAGATCTAGCACTTTAAAAGTGTTGTATGTATTTTTTTGGGCAACCGTGCTACCACACTTTAAAAGTGCGAAATTTAATTTTGCATACTGCATGTTTAAAGTGCAGTACGAACTATTGGCTAAAAAAATAACATACACTTTTAAAATGTGCATTGGTGCATTGTGTAATTTTACATATCGCACTTTTAAAATGCGTAGCAGCGTTGGTTAAAAAAATGTAACACTTTTATATGCGGTAGGTTATTTCCACAATGCGATATGCATCTTTTCTAATATTGTGTATATGTTAACATTTTTATGCATTCGTCACAATACTTAAGTAATATTGAATTGAATACTTCATTTCTCTTAGAATAAGTTCGCGTCGATCCAAAAAAAGTTATGTTATGGAGTGTCACCACATTTGTCTTTGTTATGATCAACGTTTGTTCCTTTTTGTACTTTTGGGTTTGGACATGATTCTTTGAATGACAGTTATAAGGAGGTGACTATTTTTAACATTCGAAATTCTCGGAAAAAGTCTTACCAAAATGTGGTCAAAGTTTATGACATGGGTGGTACTCCTTTGCTCTTCTTCAAAGCCATGACTTAATTGGGAGAGCAGGGAAAGATTGAATCCTTCTCCAACAAGTATCATTCATGCCATAAACTTTCACCACATTTTACTCTGGCTCTTCTAGAATGTCGAATGTCCAAAATGGCAACCACTTATAAGTGTCAAACAAACAATCATATCCATACCCAAAAGTACAAAAAGGAACAAGTGTCGATCTTAACAAAGACAAATGTGATTAAACTCCATACCATAACTTCAAAGTTGGGTTCCACAAACGGAGGCAACAAGTGCATAACAGGTTCACGCAGCAATTGATCCAAGAAAATTTTAAAGGACCGATTGCTAAGGGCCTAATTAGATTCCTCTTCAAATATTAGGAACTAAAATCCTTCCAATTGATAGTCCAAGTGAGACTGTTTTCTTAGCATCTATGAACACAAGTGATGTAATCAAGGATGCAAAGCAAAAATTTAATTTATTAGATTCCATGATAAAAGAAATCAGGGAGGACAATGTAATACTAGTGACAAAGTTATTGTAGAGGATGAAAGAAAAATATATTTTCAGCATTGCTAAAGAGCACGAAGGAATTGGCACAGCCAGAGCACGACAAGTTGTTTTATGTTTGAAAAAAACAACTCTGAAATTTTAATAAGAAAAAAAAAGATAAAAAAAACTGGTAAGATGCACTTGGCGTGCATGGAAATTCTCGTGCCTCATAGCATTATTCATATATTTTAGTCCCCTTCTGCAGCCTATTGCCTTCATTTAATCCTTATGCATATTTGGCAAGGTCCAATATTTTATAATACCATTGCAAATGCCAAAAACAATCACAAACATCATATATGCACATGGCTCCTAAACTTATATAGCAAGTATTCCAAATGAGGGGCTAGACCAGCGAACACAAGGTTTGCAACTGCTTTTCTAACCCAACAATTGTAATGCAATAAAAGAAAAGTTCTCCGGTCTATGTTTGCTTTAGAGAAATTTTATACTAGTAATTACGCTAGCAAAAATGAGCCTAAGGAAATTGATGAACATAGTTTTATCAAATGTTAAATTTGAAAATCCATCTAATATTGTGTGAGTGTGAAAATTCAAGAATGAAAGGTCGAGGTAAAAGGCGTGAAAGATAATTGATACTCATTGGAAATTGCAATTACATAGTTCTCTTCATGTTATTGCTTATTTTCTCAATCCTAAGTAGCTTCATTTTTTGACTTTTATTGTAGTTATTTATTTAAGAGATCAAGTGAAGTTGTTTTTCTTACTTATTCCTTATTTTATTAGATTCCATTATGACAAAAACACCATTCAAAATAGTAACACTTTATATGGTTTATATGAATGGTTTTGGATAAAAGGAATAAATACAAAAAACAGCTTCACTTGATCTCCAAAAGAAATATTAACAAAAATTACTAACTTAGGATTGAAAAAGTAAGCAGCAACAAGAAGAGATCTATATAATTCCAAATCCAATCAAAAGTCAATTATCTTCCAACCCATCTTATCCCCCGATTGTTTTTCCTTGAAATTTTAAGCTATTTCTATAGTTGTATTCATAGCTTCATAGATATATGGCATGGATGGTTTTGACTCTCCATCAGTCCATCAACACGCCTCGGAACCTTCAAGAGTAGAGTCTCGCCATTTTAAGCAGTGGTGGATGGATTTTCAAAATCTAGCATCCGATAAAACTATGTTCATAACTTCCTTAGGCTCATTTTTGCTAGCAGAATCCTCTAAAGAAAACATAGACTGAAAACATTCTTTTGTTGCATTATACATAGTAGGGTAACAAAAGCACTTGCAAACCTTATGATTGCAGGTCAAGCTAATTCCCTTCCTTTGGCATTATATACAAGTTTAGGACTCACGTGTGCCTATAAATGAAGGTTATGACTTTTATTGAATTTGCAATGGTATTATAAAATACTAGAACTTACCTAATATCCTCAATCAAATCAAGGCCCTGAACAAGGAAACCAAAATTTTTTTTTCCTCTTGCACCACAGCACCTGGATGGTGCTCTCATACGAAAATGATAAAATATAGAGGATAGGAAATTGAAATTACAAAATAATTATACAAGACTCAGTCCTCTTCATCTAACTTGACTAATTTTCTGAATGTTTTCCTATTAAGTGACGAGTGCTATATATACAACTTCCTAGAGAAGTTTATCTTGAATTTAAACTTAAATACTCACTAATAACTACTACTTCTAATACCTGTCTGCTTCCAACTACTCCTAACCTCCTGGCTCCTACCACATTTGAATTCAGTAGCTAATTAATTAAGTGTATCTATCAGTACCTTTGTCATCTAACATCTTTGGAAACATCTCTAAAACTTCACGAGGAACTAAATACAAGCACTAACATTATGCTTAACTTGAAGTTCGATTCTAAGAAGTAAGACAAGCAAAGTTAAAAAAAGTTACTACTTTGTGTCATAAGTAGTCATTGGCTCTTATATTCCTCAAATTAAGGTCAGATATAAAGTCAAACGAAAAGGCTTAAAGGATATACAAAACTAAAGCAAACGCTCCAAAAACTAGTCTCCTAAAGTTCCTATAAGTAAGTAGAGTTCAAGATGTAGCACCCTCCAAAAATCATCTTGCCCAGTACCTAAGCGTATTTTCACGTTTACACCTATGATTATGGCTCCAACGAAATATTGTTGTATGTGTTAGACGATTACCAGGTTTCACTTAAAAGCCTAACCCTATCTAGTTAGCAGGGCTTTCTCATGAATTAGACAGAGAGAGAGAGAGAGAGAGAGAGAGAAAGAATGAATGAGAGGAGAGGAAATGGGAGGAAGAGAATAATTACATTTCTTGAGATAAAAATGACATTTTCCTTGCTTTGCTACTTCTTTCTTTTGCTTCTTGTGCCTAGCCAATATCTATGCATCAATATTTTTTGCTGAACCAGATCTTAACTGTTTGTCCTGAAAAGAAATGTAAATGTGATCAAGTAAACTATTAAATGTCAGACTACTCGAAGTATAAGACAAACTTCTAAAAGATTTGTACTTACAACCCATGATATATGCTCTTCTATTTCATTTGTGCGCTTTGGATCTCTATATTTTTTCAAATCCTTCTTAAGAGCCTGTTATGCCCATAAGATGTCATAAGGGGAAAGCCATAGAAAAATCTACAGACAACATTCTACAACTACAATCTAGAAGACTAGTTTATATTCAATACGGGGTTTCTGAAAAATCCAAGATACAGATAAGTTAGTGTTTATATTCTTAAAACCAGCAGCATGCGCGTTACTGCACAAATTGAATCTGAAACATTGGCAAAACAATAACACGAGACTGGTGTGTGATGAAGAGAAGAAAACTTCATTACTGTGTGTACACTTTTGGTACCAAAAAATTCAATAGGTAAAGTCCATTCTTTTTTTTTTTTCTGGGTTCTGAGAATTGGGTCTTCTCTTTTTAGAATTAATGCAATTTCAGAACTAATTCAAGCTGAAAAGTGAAAACTAATGCAGATGCCACCCCTTGAAAACTAGTTTCTATAAAAGATTAAAACTTAGGAAATTCCCTTTGAAAAAACAATGAAAACCAAAATGCAATTAGAATGAAAAATCTAAACCATAAAGTCACAAACTAGAATCAGAAAGCACAAGCTGTGAAGAATGGAACAAAACAAACTTGAAGGAGAAAAACAATACATAGTAACCAAGGCAGAGGAGTCGCACCAGAGCTGCTGCTGCTATGAAGGTCACACCGCTGTGCGAGGGTTTTGACATCGACGCGAGAGACAATGGGCTGCTGCGGAACGAGGGTTTGACAAAAAAGAAACTATTGGTCATGACTCATGACTTCCAAAGGTAAAGCTAAAAAGAAAACCAAAGTCTAATCTGGCCTATTATCAGTTATGGGTTTGAGCCTCATCTTTCTTTGTGAAAATCAGTTACGGTTTCATAGTCTATTTAAAAGCATGCTATAACAACAAATTGATAGACAATTACTATATTAAAGTATTAATATCATCTAAGTTAAAGTAAATAAATCGTTAATCCATTGCAAAAGAGGCTTTTACGGTTTAATCAGCATATTTTATTCATATGGTCTAACAAGTTCAAACAAAGTAAAGTGCAAAATAACGTTTGTTGTTTGTTAGGGAAACTTGTCTAAAAATATTACTCCCTCTGTTCCATAAATATTATTGTTTTAGGCACTCTTTCAATATTTCAAAATGATTGTTGTTTTAAAAAGTCAATGCATTTTTTGCTAATTTTTTACACCTATACCCTTATTTAATATTTTTTCTGTTACTTATCACATTTCATATCAACCAACTACAATTCTTCTCTATTAAGTATTAACTACATTTTTCTCTATCCAAGTAGTAATAATTACTAGTTGCACATGGTACTAGTAAAATTAAATAAGGGTACTATTGTAACATTATACTATCAATAATTGTTATTTTACTTTTTGTACTAGTACAACCTTAAATAACAATCTTTGGGTAATTGAGCGAGTACAAGGAATAATCCCCGCACATAGAAGTGCGATACAAATGATAAATTATGCACTTTAAAGTGCAAAACATGTTTTTAAAGCCACATACACAAATGTAAAATTATTTCGCACTTTAGTGAGTAGACAATTTAAAGTTTATACACTCTAGTTATGATTAGTAGTAAAATATCACACCCGTGCGGAAAAAGCTTAAAGGTTGGAAGGAGCAAACTCTATCTAGAGCAGGCAAGGAATTTCTACTAAAGTCTATGGCTCGGGCGATCCCCACGTATGTGATGAATTGTTTCAAACTTTCGAGTGGTGTATGCCGGAAAATGTAGTCTATGTGTGCAAGTCTTGGTGGGGGCAACGGGACAATGAGCGGAAGATCCATTGGAGTAGTTAGAAAAAATTGTGCAAGCCAAAGTCTCATAGTGGACTAGGCTTTTGAGATTTAGAGGATTTTAACACGACATTTTTGGGCACTCAATTTTGGAAACTTCTACCCAATTCGGGTTCTTTGTTGGCCTATTTGTGGAAAGCGAAATATTTTCCTCGTTTTTCCTTGTTGGAGGCTTCCTTATGTCATAATCTGAGCTATACTTGGTAGAGTGTGTAGAAAGTCCGAGATGAGATGTTGGATGGTATAAAATGGCATGTTGGTGATGAGAGGGACATTAAAACTTGGGGAGATTCTTGGTTGCTAGGGCCTTCTACAGGGCAAACTTTATCTGACAATATGGAGTTGATCTTATGCATGATGATCCTCCTCTCAGATGGAATGGTTATATGTGCACCACCAATATGGGGTATTCTCGATGAAATGGTTATATGTGCAGCACCAATTAAAAAGTTTGGTTGCTAAGGCCAGCTCATCGATGAACTATCCTTGGAAGAATCTTTGGAAGTTACAAATTCCAAATAAGGTGAGACATTTCCTCTATCGAGCAGTCAACAACACATTTCCTTGTAGACGTAATTTGGCTCAGCGTGGTGAAGGTATGAAAAACACTAGAAAGGGGGAGGGTTTGAATAGGGTTTTACGTTTAAAAACTTTCCCTTTAAGATTTTAGCAAATCTTCTCGGTAACAAGAACACAAAGTGCAAGAGATGAAGAGATGAGAAAAGCACACAAGTGTTTTATCCTGGTTCACTTGATAAATCCATCAAGCTAATCCAGTCCACCCGTTAAGGTGATTTCTTCCTTCGTAGAATGAAGGTAATCCACTAATCAAAGATTGTTACAAACTGCCCTAGCACACCTTGCTCAGTGACTAACAAATCTATGAACTAGAAACACTAAGACATACAAGTCTTAGTCTTCTCAAGAATCCCGACCTCACTGGTCTCTCAAGGAAATACGAACAAAGTTTGTAGAAGGTTTGGGCTTACAAAGAATTGCTTCTAAACAAGCAGAGGTAAACACAATAAGAACAATGAAGAAATATTGCTAAGGTAGTTTGCTTCAAAGTTTTTCACTTGTATTGCTCAATAGTTTCTTTGCTAATTTCTTCTATCTTCAGCCTTTAAATACTTCAAGGTATAGGGTTTGTATCCGTTGATAGAATCCATCTGTTGGAAGGCAATTCTAGAAATTCCAGAACCTGCTGTGGATGATCATCGTAGGTAAGGCGGTCAGAATAGTACACTTGCTTTTGTACTATTGACAATGACATTGTCTTAGCCTAGTTGACTCCTGATCTTTGGCGACGCTTCCTGTTGGAACTTGTGAAGCAATATGATCAGAGTCAGCAGGAAGCTTGGATCCTCTATCCTTCAGAACTTCTGCTTCTGGACCATTCATTATGAACTTCTGGTCTTCAGAATTGGAAGTACTTTGGTCTTGAGAGCCAGCTTACTGATGACCCTATTTTAGTAGTGTTTTAAGGGTCATTTATTTGTTTGTTTTGAGTCTTTTTGTTGAGTCTCATGTAGTGTTTCATGCATCATCATGCATTTTTATCTTTTCTTGAGTCTTTACTTTGTTTTGGTAATTTTGTAGTTTTATAGGGACTTTTCTTGCATTTTAAGTAAGTTTAGGACTTGCATGGTTTTGTTGTGTTAAATGAAGGACCTCTTGTGCTAATGAGCTCTTTGAGCTTCTAGATTCTTGCTTGACTTGTTGGTTAGGTTTGGAGAGCAGAAACTGAAGGTAATAGAAGGCCAAGAAGCATGGAATTGAAAGAGGACTTAAAGAGGGCTGAAGAGAAGTTACAAGAAGCTGAAAAGTTCATTCCAGCGAGGCTTGAGCGCCTAGGCGCTGGGAATTGGCGCCTAGGCGCTAGTGCAATTTTCAGAGGGCTTTTGAATTGGCGCCCAGGCGTTGGTGAATTGGCGCCTAGGCGCCAATTAGCTCCAGAGAGCATGTTTGGGATGCAATTGGCGCTCAGGCGCTCTGAATTGGCGCCTGAGCGCCCAGACTCGTATTTTTTGCCTATAAATATGGCTTAGGCCAATTTCTTTGGGGGACTTAGACATTTTACTCATTTTGGATCAAGTTTGAGAGCTGGGGAGAATTTTGGGGCTGTAGGAAGGCTTCCAACTTGTATTTTTCTCAGGTTTTCATTACATTTTCTGCATGAATTCACTAGCCATGAGTGGCTAGTTTCCTTTTTTGCTTTGGGTTAAGAGATTCTATGAAGTTTTAGTTTGCTAAATCCTATCTCTATGCATGAGTTCTTGATTTAATCTTGTATTTCAATTCCTTTATGCATGTTTAGCTTTGGTGCACCTTTGCTATAGGCTAGATTATAATCAAATGGAAGTTTGTTATGATTTAAGGACATGAATTGAAATAGATCCTTCTATACTTGCTTCTAGGCATAGAGTGAGGGGAGGATTTTGTTGGCCTGAATATACATGCTTATAAACCTCTTATGAATGTTTAAGTACACAAGGAATTGGGCTTAACTTTCAGTTTGAGAGAATTACTTTTGTGAGGAATCAACCAGTAAGTACATAGGCTATAGCAATAAGAGATAAATCAAGGTGTCACATGCATAGGATAGGTGGACTAAAGTGGATTAGATGATCAACAACCCAAGGCAATTTTCTATCAATTGTTATTTACAACATTATCAACATTGCTCTTTTGCAAAACTTTTGTCACAAACAACCAAAACCAATTTCTGAATTTTATTGCTTTAGAAACTTGCAAACTTTAGGCTTAAATCAACAATTCTCACTCACAATCCTTGTGGTTCGATATTTTTAAAACCCGGAGGTATTCGTACACTTGCGAATTGACCAATACTTACTTTTGGACTTCAGAATCTTCAAGTCTTCAGCTTCTGGACCGTTCACTCAGAACTTCTGGTCTTCAGAACTTTAGCACTTGAAAACATCAGAGCCCACATCAGAGCTTTAGTCTTCAGAACATCTGAAGCGTTTACTACCGTTCAGAAGAACGTAGTGATTGCAGAAGCGTTTCATTGGTTACTCTTTGGTCTTTAACTTCTGATGTATATGCCTTTGAATCGGAATCGGAATTTGTTTGTCAAACACTCAAAAGACAAACATTAGAGTACCTTAATTGTTCATACACAATAATAAACTTGTTATCATCAAAACATAGAGTTGTACCACTTGACCAAATCTTGGTCTTACACGTGGTGTTCTGGTGCAATGACTGTTGTGTACTCTGCTAGGAGGATGTTTAGGAAACATTAGATCATTTGTTCCTATAGGGTCAATGGGTTCAAAGGTGTTGGTTTGTCTCCTTAAATCTCCTTTCATCAGAGTTGTTTTCTATTAGTGAATGGATTTCGGGTTTGTTATTTTCTAGTGATGATGAGATTCTGCAGATAGTTGTGATGTTCATCGGGGAAATTTGGAAGCAAAGAAACAACATCATGTTTATTGGAGTTGTTGCACATGTGTGGAAGACGATAAATATGGCTCAAGGTATTCTGCGGGACTGGATGGAGGCTAGGAAGCGGAGGATTGCTGAAAATTAGCATCGATGCGGGATGGTCTGGGGCATGAGGTCAAGGTCTGGGGTTGGTGATTCGGGACCATGATGGGGAGTGTATTTATGCCGTAGCAAAGTATATCTCCTCCCGAGCGGACCCTTCAATCGCGGAAGCCATGGTTGTTTGTTGGGATCTTGATGAAGCTCTACAACTCGAGCTGGATACAATGGTAGTCAAGTAAGACTCGAAGGAGGTACAGTCATGCTTTTGGAATAAGAAGCAAAGCTCTTTGCTGGAACCTATAATTCAGGATTGTAGGCAGGCTACACATTTTAATTATCTTAGTCTAGTTCATGGTAAAAGGGAGGGCAATAAGGTAGCACATTTGTTAGTAGCTTTATCTTTTGGGCACCCTAACATGTGTTGGTGGGAGAATTTTCCTTCACTTGTTAGTTCAGCTCTTCTTATGGATGTATTTTCCTTGGTTTTGAATTGAATAGACGTACTTTCCATAAAACAATATTACACCCGTACTTTAAAAGTGAAAATTTACTTTTTGACAAAGTTTTCGCACACAAACCAAAGTGCAAAAATATTGTTTTGGAAAAGTAGTTTCGCACATTAGTTAGCGAAATACAAAAATATGCAAAGGTGTTTTGGAAATGGGATGACGTAAAAATGGATGAGTATGATATTTAAATCAACAACTACAACTCTATCCAGCAGACAACAATATTTTTTAAAAGAATAATACTTAGAATATCTTTTTGTATAATTTTAAGTAGGTAAATTCTGTGGTACCTTGAATTATTTTGGGGTTCGGTACCTGCATTAAGTAATTCAATAGATTATTATCATGTTATTTAAGGTAAATAACTAAATATTACTTTTTTCAGATTTCTCATGTCCTCTTCTGCTAGGGTTTTTGATAACCATGCCCCAGCAGCGCCGCCAGCGAAGAAGATCACTCGGTCGAAGAATGATCGGAGGTCATCACACGAGGTAGGTGAGGTTGGAGAAGATGAAGGTGATGGGGAGGAAGAGGTTGCAACTCGACGGAAGGGATAGATTTTGCTAGAGCAGCACACTCTCTTCGTCGACTGTATCTCTGATTTGGTGGGTTGTTCTCACATCAAGGAGCTTTTCGCCCAATTTGGGAGGGTTAGAAAGGTCTTCGTGCAATGATTTCGAAAGGTGGGCAGGATATACAGGTTTGAGTTTGTTCATTTTCAGTCGAGGTATCTTGCTGAGGCAACGATGACTCGTCTCAATGGAACTAGAGTTGGCGGAGCCCATCTATCGGTGACAGAAGCAAGGTTTCCCTTGGTGAGAGGTTCCTCTTCTCAGGTTAACGATCTGGAAGCTTTGCCCTCTAATTAGAAAAGGATTCCTTTGGGTTTACAGAACAAGGATGATAAAGCAGATGGGTTTTTCTCCCTTCACTTTCGTGGCGCGATGATGTTGCGGGCAAGGTTGGAGAGCGGCATGAGCGAGTTCTTTTTCAGGCCGAAAATTGCAGTTTTGGGGGAACCTGGATGTGCTGCGAGGAGGGCCGTAGACTACCGGATTCCGCTCTATTTCTTGAGCTTGAGTTTGGAGTGCGGTAGAAGGTGGGGGGGTGTACCAGTTAAGAGGAAGACAGACTTTCGCTTGACGTTTTGTTCCCTAAGTGTGCGTTTGGGGATCCTTGTTTGGAGTTCATGGTGCCAAAGGTTGGAAAAGCTATGGTTGGAGGTGGTGAGGTTTATGCTACTCTTGCCTCCACCTTGGGGAAAATTGGTTTTCTTTCTTCTTCTTCACGGTGGGTGGTTCAGAAGAACCTGATTGTTTCTCTGGAGAGGCTTCAGTAGTGTTGTCTTGCTAGGATCGCTTCTCCGTCTAACGGCCTTGGTTTTCGGCGGGGAGTGGGTGGTCTCTTTCTTGTGGGACAGATTTCAGGAGTGGTTTAGGCCCTTGGTGACTGAGGCTAACTCCTGCTCCTCTGTTCCAGCTGGTCCCTTTCTCCTCCCTTATGGTGTCCATGGGCGATGCCTTGTTGTTTTTCCTCATGATGGGAGAGTGTAGGCTCTTTATGTCGATGTTGGAGAACCTTCAAAGACTCATTCTCGCCGAGGACGTCCAAAGGAGCTCCTTAGTGGCTCCTCTGTTTGTGTAGAAGAGCCAGGAAGGGGGTGTTGGAGGTCAGTACCCTGTTGAGAAGGTTCCTCGCCTGAGTGGGCAACCCAGGAAAGTAAAGACCATGGTTGTTGGGGTGGAGCTTGACTTTCTCTCTGATTCAGTTTCAAGTGAAGGTGTTTTGGGTTCCTTGGTGTTAATTGCATATAATTTCGACCTATTGTTGGACATTTCGATTGGAATTTATACTGGGTTCAACCTTCGAAGTCGAAAGTGAAGGGAATCAAGGAAATTTATCAAGTGTTCAACGACTTCGACTGTAAAGTACTGTTTTTCGAGATACGGAGAGTTCCATATGAGAAGCCAGTTTGTCTTTGAAAGATGATTCACGAGGGACACGTATAGAATAGAAAGACACGTGTAGGACGAAGCTATGTTCAGAAGACACTTGTAATAGTTGTATTAATTGACCGTTAGAAGTCAGTTACATTTTAAGTCTATAAATAGCAGGTTTGTAGAAAGAATAGGGGTTCACAATCTTTACTCGAAAACTCTCAAGTGCTTACAATCGATCACAATGATTACAAGCCAAGTTAGAGTGAAAAAGTAGGGATTCGTGTAACACTTTGCATCTTATAGTTCATTATTATTATTCAGATTCAGAAAGTTCATTTATGTTTTTATCATTTAAGTCGAATTTATTCGTTTTGTTTCTAATTTGTTATTAAATTTCTTTAGTTTTGAGTGACTAAATTTAATTCATTTTCACCAAAGAACCCAAGAGGACTCGAATCCAGTCCCAGATTGATCTTTGGATTCTTTATTTGTGTTTACCAAAATTTGGTGTAAACAAATTGGCACGCCCAGTGGGACCTCTTTGTGAAAATAGTTGTTGAATTCGGTTATCATTCAAACTTACTTAACCCACGTTTATGCGTTTAAGAAGTGGAAGACTAGTAAGTATGGCGAATGGTAGATCGAGAAGTGGTAATTCCCCTCCCGCGAATACTGGACCTTCGGCAAATCAAACCGGAAATCCCGGTGCTGGAGTGAATGTTGAGGGAAATGCCTTGAACTCTGGAACGGCACAGGCAACAACGACCAATGTGGCCGAAAATGTTATACCTGTGGTGATGCAAGCGGCTACAGTGCCCTCTCCGACGACTCCAGTCGTATCACAAATGGTTGCTGGGGCATCTCGCCCTCAACCGGTGAACATGCCGGTGAATCCGCCATTTGGGATGCCTCCAGGGTTAATGGCTGGAGTAGGGACATTTCTTGCCGTATATTCAGATAACGTAATGTCAGTCGGATCCCCGAGGAATCAACACCAGGCTTCGGCCTCCAATGTTGGGGGTCGAAATAATATTTATCCTCAGGGGATGGCAGGGGCGAGTGTCAACCATTTAGGGACTTCGTTGACAAATACCTCTGTTAACGTATTGAGGCAACAAATGGATGATAGTAACCACGAAATGGTGAATATGTTGGCCCAACAAATAGGAACTGTGTTTAATCCTTTAATCCAAAACACAAATGAGTCGTATCAGCAGTTGACGAGACAAATGGGTCGAATTGCTGACGCTTTTGGAGTCCCTCGAAACGAGGTGGCGAATCCTGTGGGGGCAGCGGCGAATAATGCCGTCGAAATGAATGCGGTTCCTCAGAATGTTCCGCTTCAAGCAAATGCCGAAGTGGCGGCAGTGCAAGGTCGAAATCAATTGGATAACCTTGGTGGCCAAATGCCTCTGAACATTGAAAATCCTATCTTAATAAATCGAAATATGGATGCAGATAGGGTAGTCGAGAGAGTTAGACAAAATAACGTTGGGGGGCATCAAAATATAGCAGGCATAGTCGAACAGTTATTGAACCAACATGGATTCAATGTGGGTTATGCAAATCGACCCCATTTTGCTTCGGCTTTCTCCGAATTCGTCCTTCAAACAGAATTGCCTAGAGGATGGAAAGTCCCTAAGTTCACCAAGTTTTCGGGGGATACTGGAGAGTCGACAGTCGAACATATCGCTAGGTACCAAATAGAAGCAGGGGATATAGCAAATAATGAGAACCTGAAGATGAAATATTTTCCGAGTTCTCTGACTAAAAATGCTTTTACTTGGTTTACTACTTTGTTGCCTAATTCAATCCATAATTGGGCTCAGTTAGAGAGAGTTTTTCACGAACAGTTCTTCAGGGGTGAGTCGAAAGTCAGTCTGAAGGAATTGGCCAGCGTGAAAAGAAAATTCAAAGAAACCATAGATGATTACTTGAATAGGTTCAGACAAATGAAGTCGAAGTGCTTCACTCAGGTCCCAGAACATGAGTTAGTCGAAATGGCGGCTGGTGGCCTAGACTACTCAATTCGTAAGAAGATAGATACCCAACATCTTAGGGACATGGCTCAATTGGCTGACAGGGTCAGACAGATTGAAAATTTGAAACTCGAAAAAGAAAAATTTAATAGAGTTCCCAAGAAGGGTAAAGTCGCGTTCGTCGAAAGTTGCGAATATGAAGTCGATTATGACTCTTATCCAAGCAACTGTGATGATATCGAACAACAGGAGGTTGATGTGGCCGAATTGGTATCAGGACCTCCTTATGTTTGTAGGATGTTAAAACCCTATGAATCTAAAAATGCGGAAACAAACAAAGGTGTTGGTAAATTTCCTGTGAAAGCGTATAATTTTGATGTTACTAAATGCGACGCGATTTATGATATTCTGTTAAAAGATGGTCAAATTAAAGTATCTCCTGATCAAAAAGAAGTACCTTTCGACCAAAGGAAAGGGAAAAAGTTTTGCAAGTTTCATAATGTATTCAGTCACTGGACTAATAATTGTGTACGTTTCAGGGATCTGGTGCAAACTGCAATCAAAGAAGGACGGCTCAAGTTCGAAGAAAAGGATAAGGCTGCTATGAAGATTGATTCTGACCCAATGCAAATTGGCAACGCCAATTACGTCGAGCCAGCCGGGATAATGATGGTTGAGTTGTCTGATTTGAATCAGGTTGCTACTGGAGGAGATGATATCGAAGCTGTAGGGCCTACTCCAGGGATGGAGAAGGTCGAATTGTCTGAAGAGGGAATGGATGCCCCTTCCGTGGAAGAAGAGGTCGAAACCGCCAAGAAGGTGGTTTACCCTCGGTCGGAGGAAAGCCTGCTGGAATTCCTGCAGCGTTGCCAAAAGTCTTACTCTGAAGTGATGTTGTGCCCAAGGTGCAGTGTCGTATTTGACAAGGTGGCTGCTCAAGCTATAGAAGATGCTGAAATCAAGAAACGCCGCGCAGTAATACCGGAAAGGCCTCCTAGTTTTGGGTCCAGAGGACGAGCTGATTCTCCCTTCATAAGGGGAAGGGGATCCTTTGGGTTCGGAAGAGGGCGTGGTCGAACTTTTATGCCACCAAGTCGAGTTCCGTTCAACAAGTGGATGGCAAGGAGTCAGGCGCCTCACCCTAAGGTTAAGGTGGTCGAATTGGGAAGTGGGTCTGCCTATATGGATAATTCTCGAAATCATAAGAATTATACCTATGTCCCAAGGTCGTATCTAGGTCGAAACCCAATGACAAAAACTCAGTGGAGGCGTCACCAGAGGGAGAAAGCCTTCGAGGCAGGCCAATCCAGTTCTGAGAGGCCAGTCAAGTACCAACTTTTGGGCCAAAGTGGTGGGGCTCCTATGGTTCCTATTCAGGTGATTAAGCAGAGTATGAAGAATGCTGGGAATTGGGTGACTACTAACCAGGCAAAAGGGAAAGAGAAACAGTCTGAAGATGTCGAAATGAAGGACAACTTTGAAATGTTGGAGTCTGAGTTTGAGTCCATGTGCAGCTTAGTCTCGATCCTTCCAGAAGAGTTCGATGTGAAAACTGAAATCACTGATGATGAAGAGGATTACTACGTCGAGGAGGATGATGACAATCCACTGTGCTATTATGTGATGACTAAAGGAGGAATCGAAGATGATTGTGCCGTTTTCAAGAAACCAGATATGGAGATGAAGAAGCATTTGAAACCGCTTTTTGTGTGGGCCCGCATTGAAGGAGTAGGCGTCAATAAAGTCTTGGTTGATGGCGGGGCCGCCATAAATTTGATGCCAAAGTTTCTGCTTAAGAAGATTGGGAAATCTGTCGAGGATTTGCAACCTCATAACATGATGTTGACTGATTACGAGGGAAAAACTTCTAAGTCTTTGGGAATGTTATTGGTGGACACCACAATTGGTACTGTTTCTCGACCTACTCTGTTCGTGGTAGTGCCATCGAAAGCAAACTACAATCTGTTGCTAGGACGAGAATGGATTCATGGGGTAGGGGCTGTGCCGTCCTCCCTTCATCAAAAGCTGTCAATTTGGAGGCCAGATGAGGTGGTCGAAAATGTTGATGCTGACCATAGTTACTACAAAGCTGAAGTGGAGTTTGTTGACCGAAAGAATTTCGAGAAGCGGATGGCAAACATCGCTCCGTATGAATCAGAAGGAAAAGAACACATGGAAGGTTCCACTAGTTCTGCAATGAATCTTCACCCGGAGTACGGATTTCTTTGGAATAAAAACTTTCGTGCTCGGAATGCCACTGGAGAGTGGCAAATCGTCGAATTAGATGATTGAGTCGAGCGTAGCTCGAATATCGGCCTATGCGGCCGAGATAAGAATAAAGACGGCCTTGGAGGCCGAACAATATATAGGAACGGCAAAGGAAGCTGAATATGAAGAAATTTGCAAACCGGAGGAGTGCCTAGACTTGGATCATTTTAATGAAGACAGATCAGAGCCGGTTCTTGATTGTATATATGATGATGAACCCCTTGGATTCGAGCAATCTTTAGATCCCATGTTAAAAATGCAGGCTCAGGATCCTTTGGAGGAGGTTGATTTAGGAGATGGGACCAAGAAAAGGCCGACGTATGTAAGTTCGTTGATCGATTTGGGTTTTAAGAATTGGATTGTTAGTTTGTTGCAGGAATACAAAGATTGCTTCGCATGGGATTATGACGAAATGCCGGGTTTAAGCCGGGAGTTAGTGGAGTTGAAGTTACCAATTCGGCTTGGTAGGAAACCAGTGAAGCAAGCCCCAAGGAGATTCGCCCCGGAGGTGTTCTCAAAGATAAAAGAGGAAGTGGAGCGCTTACTTGGAGCAAAGTTCATACGAACAGCCAGGTATGTCGATTGGTTAGCTAATGTAGTTCCTGTACTTAAGAAAAATGGTAAAATGAGGGTTTGCATAGATTATAGAGATTTAAATTCGGCTACGCCGAAAGATGAATATCCCATGCCTGTGGCCGAAATGATGGTAGATTCTGCCGCAGGAAATGAATATTTAAGTTTACTGGATGGATATTCGGGGTATAACCAAATTTACATTGCAGAGGATGATGTGTCGAAGACTGCATTTCGGTGTCCAGGGGCACTAGGAACATATGAATGGGTGGTGATGCCGTTCGGTCTTAAAAATGCCGGTGCAACTTATCAGAGGGTAATGAACACTATCTTTCATGAATATATTGAGAAATTTATGCAAGTGTATATCGATGATATTGTAGTAAAGTCGAAATCTCAGGATGTTCATATCGAACATCTTAAGTTGTCATTTGAAAAAATGAGAAAGTACGGCTTGAAAATGAACCCACTCAAGTGTGCCTTTGGTGTAATTTCAGAGCAATTTCTGGGATTCATTGTTCATAAGAAGGGCATTGAAATCGACCAGAACAAGGCGAAAGCAATCTTCGATACTCAACCACCGTCGAATAAAAAACAGTTACAATCTTTGTTGGGCAAAGTCAATTTCTTGAGAAGGTTTATCGTGGATCTAAGCGGGAAAACCAAGGTATTCTCCACATTGCTTCGACTCAAGAAAGAACAAGAGTTTCAATGGATGGAAGAACATCAGAAGGCGTTTGAGGAAATAAAAGCCAGCTTAACAACGGCACCCGTCATGGCTCCTCTCATTCGTGGAAAACCAATGAAACTCTACATTTCAGCATCAGAGGAAACTATTGGCAGTGTGTTGGCTCAAGATGATGAAGATGGAATCGAAAGGGCTATATATTATTTGAGCCGAATCCTTAATGATGCCGAAACTAGATATAGTTTAGTAGAAAAATTGTGTTTATGTTTGTATTTTTCATGTACTAAACTTAAGTACTATATTAAACCTATTGATGTAACTGTTATTTCCCATTATGATATAATAAAGCATATGCTGTTCAAGCCCATTCTTCATAGTCGAATTGGAAAGTGGGCGTTGGCCCTTACTGAGTTTTCTTTAAGTTATCAACATTTAAGGGCTATGAAAGGCCAAGTAATAGCTGATTTTTTGGTTGATCATAGTGGGTCGAAAGAACAGGAGACGGTGGTGACGTTGAAACCTTGGGAAATGTATTTCGATGGTTCGAGGCATAAGAAGGGGACCGGGATAGGTATCTTGATAATTTCACCCCAAGGAATCCCGACAAAAATTAAGTTGGGCATCGAAGGTGAGTGTTCGAATAATGAGGCGGAGTATGAAGCTTTATTGATAGGGCTCGAAACGGCTCTAAACTTGGGGGCTAGAGAGCTCTTAATTCGTGGAGATTCAGAGTTGGTTATTAAGCAACTAACTGGTGAATACCAATGCGTTAGTGAGAATTTAATGAAATATCATTCGAAAGCAGTTAAAATGTTAAGAAGTTTTGATGAGGTCGAATTATGTCATATCCCTAGGATCGAGAATGCTGAAGCGAATGTTTTGGCACAAATTGCGTCAGGATACCGGCTACCTCGGAAAAAGTTTAAAGAGCTAGTAAAGGTCAAAAGAAAGTTTATTCCTAGTTTTAAGGAAAGGAAAGTGGAGTTCGAGCAGGAGGTATTGGTCATTAGTAATTTGGATGATAGTGATTGGAGGAAACCTGTTGTGAAATACTTGCAAAACCCAAATGCACCAACAGATCGAAGAACAAAGTATCGAGCTCTAAGTTACTTGATTTTGGATGACGAATTGTTTAAAAAAGGGGTGAATGAAGTTTTACTAAAGTGCCTAAGTGAAGAAGAAGCGTTTCGAGCAGTCAAGGCCGTTCATGATGGTATGTGTGGGGCGCATCAGGCTGGCCATAAGATGAAGTGGACATTGTTTCGACAAGGAGTATATTGGCCAAATATGTTAAAAGATTGCATTGAATATGCCAAATCTTGCGCCGAATGTCAGAAGCATGCTGGCATCCAACATGTACCGGCAAGTGAGTTACATTCGATCGTGAAACCCTGGCCATTTAGGGGGTGGGCGTTGGATTTGATAGGTCAAATACATCCTTCTTCGTCTAAACAACATGACTATATAATAGTGGCTATCGATTATTTCACTAAATGGGTCGAGGCCATTCCGCTGAGAGGTGTCGACCAAGATACGGTTATTAGTTTTATTCAAGAACACATAGTATTTAGATATGGGATCCCTGAGACGTTAACTACTGACCAAGGGTCAGTATTTACTGGAAGGAAAAAATGGCTCAGTTTGCTGAGGATTTTGGAATAAAACTGTTAACTTCAACGCCATATTATGCTCAGGCGAATGGACAAGTCGAAGCAGCTAATAAAGTTTTAATTAACTTGGTTAAGAAACACATTAGTCAAAAGCCGAGAAGGTGGCATGAAACTTTGAGTCAAGTTTTATGGGCTTATCGAAATTCGCCCAAAGAAGCCACTGGAGTAACTCCTTTTCGACTTACGTACGGGCATGAGTCAGTTTTACCGATCGAAATATGCTTACAGTCCGTTAGAATTCAAAGGCAATTCGAGATTCCGTGTGATGATTATTGGAATATGATGTATGACGAGTTAATTGAATTGGACGAGGAAAGATTAAATGCTTTAGAAGTTATGATTCGACAAAAAGAACGAATTACTAAAAGTTATAATAAAAAGTCAAGTCTAAGGCATTTAGCGTTGGAGACTTAGTTTGGAAAGTGATCCTTCCAATGGACAAAAAAGATCGAGCATACGGAAAATGGGCCCCTAAATGGGAAGGGCCATTTAAAGTGATCAAGTGTTATTCAAACAACGCGTATTCGATTGAGGAAATTGGAACGATTGCTCGAATATTGACGATAAATGGAAAATACTTAAAAAGGTTTAAGCCAGCGATTCATGAGATAAAAATCGATATAGAAATGTAGTGCATAAGCTGAAAATAAATATGGCGAAAACGCCATTAGAGAGTACATAGGGAAATAAAGTGGCACAGG